>NW_009620187.1:0-31181 GCF_000690535.1 Cariama cristata
AAAAAAAAAAAAAAGAGAATGTGCTTTAGAGAGTCGATTCAATTCCAGAAGTGAGACAATATAATGGAGGAAAAGAATTAGAGTGTGTTGTTATCATCTTGTCTGTATTTAAAATGATTCAGTGCAGAAATACATCACTTCCTGATATATATTCGTCTTCCTCCTCAATCTTATTTTTCCAAAACAATGTAACCTGAATGGTTCAGCATATTTATGTTTTTAGTTGACGCATTTGTAATTTTGAAATCTAAGTTACCAGTGATCCAGAAACCAAAACCTTACAATGACCTGCCTCTGAGTGATTCAGAACATTTAGTGTAAATGACTCCAGACACTACTTGTAAGAACTGTAGTACTAGTATAATTTGCTATAACAGATTTGTATATGGAAATCAAATCTTTCACCTGCCATCTGGTGGAAAAAACCTGAAAAAGCTCTAACACGTGAACCTCATAACTAAGAACTGCACCTGTTTTCAACTTGACAGTAATATAGAAATTTGCAGTGCTAGCTCTATATAAAGAACATGTTATGGTCATGTTGCTGACATCCTTATTGTGTATGCTACACGAATTTTTTGGTCCTTTTTGCTTTGGTATCAACAAGGTAAAAGAATTTGGCATCTTGTGTTTTTCTGACTCAATGACTACAAAATAATTCAAGACAAGGGTAGTAGAATCAGTAACTGGATAATAACATGATAAAACTTGGTATCAAAATACGTAAGTAGGAGAAACGCTTCTCTTTTTGATACTGTCTGTTGCATGTGGAGTGAAATAAAAAGTTTCTATTCATTTTCTGTTGCAAACAGGCTTAATACAGTGCCTTTACTAGATGCAGAAACTGTTGTCAAAGTGACTGTTAACAACAACAACAACAAATTTTTTGTCATTTAACTTATTACTGCTCCACTTTCCTTACGTATCCTTCTCAATTCCTGCTATTAATGTACACACACTTTAGTCTTTTCCTGCAAGAGACTGAAAAGATTTCTTTCTTGCAGTTCACCAAAACGTAATCATGAAATGTTTAAAATCCCCCTGAATACACCTGTAGATAAGATGGCCAGTCTTCATACTGAAACAATATTGAGCAGTCAGGTCCTACAGCTAATGATTTAAACAGGCAGAAACTCATTCATAAGAACATATATCTTGCTCGGCTAACTTTTAGTGTATGTAGTTACATTCTTCAAATCTATGGTCACGGTTAGGGATCGCTCAAATGTGTACGATATGTAGTAAGTACTCTTGTAAGGTGTTCACTTCAACTTTAGAGAAATTGCAGTTGTAAAAATGAGCTTTTCTTTTGAATTTGACCCTTATGTCAAGCTACTGATTATGTACAAACACTATTATTTCTGGGAAAAAGAGTCAGAAGACAAAGGGGTAAATATGGATGGTTTGTACCTGGAATTATCCTTCAGTTGCATGAATGGTGAACGTGCTGGGGGGGGTGGGGTGGTGTTTGTTTTGGTTTGGGTTTTGCATTTTTTTGCAAGTAAACCTTTCAGATAGACTTTTGCAATTCCGTGTGACAGAAAAAAACTCCAGTCTTTCTAGGGAAAAACTAATAAAGAAAATTAAAATCCTATTGTTAATAGTTTCCTTTAATATAATTTGTTACAAAGTGCTTTGCATCATAGATGACAAATTAAACGATGAGCATCAGAGTAATCGGGTTCACTAGTTCCCCATATTTGCTTGAATATAAAACATCTACCCCTTATGTTCAGAGCATGCTCAGAGGAAATAAAGCAAGGCAGATATGACAGGAAAACATAAAAAAGTATTGATTAAACCCTCTGGGAGCTGTGGTTCTACAGTAGTATTCAGTCACAAGTCACCTGCAGTACGCTAAATGACTTCGAAAAGTTTTTAGTACTCCGTATCACCAAATATATCACTGCAAATCACTGACTGCAGCCGTTCTCTTTTAATCAGGAACGTTACTATAGAAAGTGTTATATTCTTTCATTAGAGTTATGCTTTTGGAAATATCATAGGAAAAAGTTCTTAATTTTGCTTTTAAGAGGACAAATTGCACTTAAAACTGGCAAATTTGTATTGCTGCCTGCATATAGTTAAGTTCTAAGTGTGCATTTTGATAAGAAACAAGTAGCTGCTAGTTTTCAGTTGTGATAGTCCCACAGCAGGACCAACCGTGCTGTGTGCGTTTGAGCTGGGTTCTCTTTGGGCGCTTTTGCTAATAAAGGTTCCAGTGAAAGAATCAATTCTACTTTCATGTTGGACAAATGAAAACAAGCAATAAAGCAGTGAGATTAACTTTCATGGTTTTTCTTGAATTTGTAGCTCTGACAACTTTGAGAATAAAAGTCCTTTCACTACAAACTGAGCAAATGTGGTCAGAATATCTTAGAGATAACAAATGTGAATCAACAGCATTTTTTGCACCCATTTCAATGTGCCAGCTACTTCATAGTATAAAATAACTACAGTAGCAGTATTTAATTAGGGTTTATCTATTAATGGGATTAATAAGCAACATTGAATTTATGTTATGTTAACTGCCCACATTAATTTGCTGCATGAAAACATCTGAAGCTGATTAGTTATGTTCTATAAAGACTTTCCTTTCAGGCACTAGGAGTGTCCATGTGGGAACTTTGCAGGAGTACCAAATACATGATGGATACACACTTAATCTATCAAATAGTCCCCTGAAAAAAATTCTCCCTATGAGCTTTCAACCATCAGAACATGTTTCTACTGAGCTATTCCATCTCCTCTGAGAGATGGAAATGTTCAAAGTCATATTGATCCGAGTGTTTGTGTAAAGGTTTTATTCTTTAAGACGGTGGTGTATTTCTAGAAAGTTCAATATGGAAAAGTTTGGGATTTTTTTCCCTGCCCTTTAAGTATTGTTCTAATACACAGGTGATTCATTTTGGAGGAGATAATAAATCTTAATCTTGTCAGTCTGCACTATTTATTAAACCCTTTTCAAATAATTTAAGAAATGCATTGTTAAATGTCATCAGAATTCAATGAAATCTTCCAGACTCAGCAACTGTGTAAGCTCTAAACATGCTCAGTTCTGATTTCTCCATAATAGAACTGAGGTATCTGTGTATCTTTTGAAGATGCAGTTATGGATCCAGGATTAGCCCTAGTTATATTATGTACGGTTTAACTTTTCTTGTACTGTAATTCATTATTTTAAATAGCATAACATCAATCATTGCCAACACCATTAACAGGAAAACAAACAAATAAAAAGCACTGAAGCCAACAAACAAAAGCTGGTGATGGGGAAATACATCATCAGGTTAATCCAGCAGATTTATATAGGCAAACAACTCATGCTTAGAAAATGGTTTATGTTTGTATCGCTCTCAAAACAATGATAACTTAATGGAAATGAAAGTTTGTGGAATCCATTCTTTTGCTCCTTCAACCTAATATAGTCCATAACATTGATGCAGTAAATTATTGATCTAAATATTTGGCTTGTCCAAAGATCACTGCCTCTTACCTGAAAGGGATTTTCCATTGTTAGAATGAATTTTGCCTTAATTACAGCATAAAAATAATACAAAATTGGGAAGCAAACAAAAATACTGTTACTCCAGTTAGAAAAGTTACACTGAAAAAATTAAGCATGAAAAAATACTTAAAAATCTAAACTTTATTTTGATTGGTTTTAGTTATCGTGATCACTTCAGATCACAAGTTAACTGTACTGTACAGGAGTTTCTTCCTTGCAGTGAGCTCACGTATTTAGGAAAGGTTTCATGGAGACGTGCTGCTGCTTAAAATGTTATTACCACTTCTGTTTCCTCCTTCAGGCCCATTATATGGCTGTTAATTTGTTACACTGCTTCACAGCCTATATCTTACAAGGGATTTTTCTTATTAAGTATAGCAGACTTAAAAATGAAACATCAAAATGCTAGAATGCTTTTTTCACTAAACTATTTTGTTGTCTCTTTGAGCATGTTGGTCTTGTGCATTTAAATACTTAATTTCCTTTTTCAAGATCTAGTGATGATATTCTTTGGAGCTGATATTTCCACAGGAAAATTCAATTATTTTTGTATCTCTGAAAGGTGTGTGGTGCATAATAACTTTGATAATTAACCCAATGTTTGGTAGTATATTAGAAGTGATGTTTAAGCATTACAATTCAATTGCTTTTTTTTTTGCAGTCTGGTTTTGCAATCTTACAGCTGATTGGCTTGTTGTTGTTGTTGTTTTCTTTTGCTAGAGGTCCTGAAGGATCTTAAATATAAGGCCAGTTTTCCGTAACTGGATAAGAAGATTTTGGTATACTCCTAGTTTTGCTCACACAATTAATGAATGTGATGGTGTAAATGCTAAATAGCTTAATAAGAATATGAAATAAATATTTAGCACTGAATATAGCACTAAATACTAAGTTTGGCTTACCTCTGTGCAGTTACTTGCTAGATCTAGGAGTAAAGATTATTAAATATTGCAATGAAGGATGTATTATGTACAACTATTTGGGCTGTGAGGGAATGGAAATATTGGAAGCAGCTGCTATGGTTGAAAACAATACCAGGTGCAAAAACATGTTTGGGGAGCTGGGGTTAAGTTGTAAAATACAATAAAACTGGCTAAAATTCAGTTAAGTAATGGGATTGACATGTTTCCACATGACACACTGTATTCTATTACTGAAATCAGGGAAAACCTAGAGGCCTTGTCATCTAAATAGGGAGCAATATTCACTTTGGATGTAAATAGTATGATCTTGGTAAAAGCAGTGGTCTGGCATTTCCTAAAATGTCTTATGGTTATAATGTAAAGTAATTAGGTACACTTACTATTGAAGGACATTAACTATTATAGTCAGACTATTTCTGTTAAAGGAAATAAGCTATACCAAGTTGGTACCTCCTCAGTTACCCTGCGAAGATGCTTCCCCGCCTACCCTTGATCTTGAGCATGCTTTAGCCCCCTCTGTTTTCAAAAGCTTGAGAAAAGTCATAGTTCAGTAGCACCACAATTTCTTTTTTTATTCAGGAACCTTAAAAGTCTAATTATATAAAATAACTGTTTTTAGTATCTCAGCATGGAAAAGCATTAATAGGGCTCACTAGAAAGAGCCCTTCCAATACATCGTTAAGCTTCTTGACAGTTGATCCACCTCTCATCTTTACCGTATGATTTTCTGTCTGTGCCCATAAATACAAATCCTCAGAAAAAGCCATTGACGATGGCTAAGAGGCAAGAGAAAAAAGTGTGCTTAACCTCTGTCGTTCTTCCTGAATTTTGCAATGTGAAGTAATTTTTGGAAGAAGTAATCATAGGTTGATATTCATCTCAGAAGTGAGTACCTAACTAGGAGGGCAAAGGTTCTCCACTGTATCTTGTAGATCAGGGCTTCAGCTGGGTGTTTTACTTCACCCATTCTTCAACATTACCTTAGAAGGTTAAACTGCAGAGATCTTAGCTGATGGGTAGCGTGAGTTTGATACCGCAGTGAACTGTAATTCCTGTATATTTATACTGGAATATTTGCATAAGAGAGCAAGAGAAAGTTTCATCATTCTGCTGAGTTGCCTGCAAGATACAGTTAATGGTTAAGCAAACACACTATTTTTACGTCTGTTCGTATCTTTCTTCAGATAATAATTTCCATAGAAGTTCCAAAGTGTCAGCTTTCTAGGAGGAGAAGATAACTTTCTATTTTAATGACCCCTGAATCTTTATAAAACTCCTTTAGAGAAACATTTAGAATATTCTTTATTCACAGAAATTAATGATCTAGTACTCCAATTCTCAGTGGTGCTCTTGGGCATGGGAAAGCATTTATGTATTTACTTTCACTTTAGTGTAAGATAACTCATTTTTACCCTCACTGGGACAGTCTAAATACTCCTTATTTCATTAGAAAATGACTGTTCTCAACTTGTTGAGGAATATCTAACTGGCACTTATAGATAGCGTGTATTCCCTTCAGTGAGAGAAAGGCAACCATAATTAAAAAATATACTATAAAACCCCCAAAAATAGTCAGAAATATTACTTGTTTGCTTTCTTTAGCTATTCACTATTATATCCTGTTTGGCAATTTAGTCTTTCCTTATCATTACTTCTGAAAAATACCGCTTTTTATTCTAAACACAATCCCCCCACTTTTTTCTTTGGGGGGGGGGGACACACACATTATTAGGGACTTTATATAGGAGGTAGAGAAGCAAATGTGGCCATGAAGAAGCAATTAGAAAACAATTAAAAAGGTAAAGAAATTGAACAGATTTCTTATTTGCATTAATAAAACAGACTCAATAACAAAATTATAAACAGAGTTAATGTGTTCTGCAAAAAAAAATCCCAAAACATAGAAAATGGGAAGTGACCAGAAGCTTACACGATGCTTTTACTCAGTATTTTTAAGGAGTTGCTATAGAAAAAGGGAAAAATGGCACCTGACACATCCAGTAATAGCACATGTTCTGATTAGTCACATATCTGAATGCTCCGTTTTGTTTTGTAATAAAGTTAGCAGCACTGAAGAACTTTTTTTTTTCTCTGTCATTGAGGAAAATAGAGCAAATAAACATAAGCTTGCATTTTTCTCCCTGGAATCTTAGTTCAGGAAGATCAGTGTGATTTACAAGATACTAAACTTATTTCAGCAGGTATTTTTCTCCCGTAACTTTGTTCAGGTAATATTACCGAAAGTTCAGACTTAGAAATCTCGCAGAAACAAGACTCCCTATGCCTTATGAGATAGACCTATTTTATTTCTCTCATTTTACAAACAGGGAAGTTGAAAACAAAGAGACTATAAACAGCTTGCTGAGGGCAACAGAGCCAGCAAGTAGCCAGGCTAGGAATATAATTCAGGTGAACAATTAAGGTCAGTGGTAGCCTTTTCATTAATTGCTGGTGGCCAGAGTATCAGACCAGGAGTTCGGGCTTCTACTTACTTCCCTGATTAGTGGGCAAGGAGAGATGTTCAGGTGACAAATTGCCTTAGCAGTTGCGGGTGGGGAATGAGATTTCATTATTAATCCTATAGTGTTGTCAGAGAAACTTCCATTTGCTCTTGTCAAATGAAGGCATTTCTCCGAGGTCTGTAATAGAATGAGTAGAGGATATTTGAAATGAGCCAGTTATATCCAATTTATTAGTGCAAGGCAAAACTCCCTTTCCCTAATTTGTAGTTTTTTTTTTTTTTCCTTTGACATAAACATGTAGCGTATGCAGATTCAAACTTTCTTGCAATTCAAGTAACTTCTGCAATGGAAGAATAAGCCTCTTACCAAGATTAAATTTGCTATTGTGCAAGTTACAAGCTGAACAAACAGAGATTGGGCAAGTTTCTGTTCATTCATGTGCCTCCTTTAAAAAACAAATACCAGTTTAATATAAATGGAAATGAGGGCAACGTTAGTATGAACGTAAATCTTGATCTATTGTAACCTAATAATGAAAGCCACACAGTACAGAGTCTAGATAAATGAAATAAAGTCATAGGGTGGCTTTGGGGTATTTTTAATAAGCATACGAATCATCACTTTTAGCTAAGATTTTTATCCTTTTATTTGTTCACTGTGATTTTTGGAAAAAGACATTATTTATGGAAAAGCAGGTATTTGTCTCGAAAGAAAAGCACATCACCCTTTTGAATGATGTATAATTGTTTTTGGGAAAAGATAAAAATAGTGTGGCAAAATATTTGAAAAGCAAGTTTCCTAGCTGACTTCATAAACTTTAATATTTATATAACCTTTAAGCAGTCAAGAGACTATGCCTAATGACAGTCAACTAACAGCTTGACCTTTATTGAATGGAAGAACGGTAGCACACCTACAGCAGTTTCTTTTCAAGAGCAACCTAATGTTGAATTTCTTTGGGCTATTAACGTACAGTAAGCACACTGAAATTCATCCTGAGTCTGGAAATGTATTATTTCCGTTAAATAAGTCCTGCAAAACTACAGAATAGAGGATTTTAAAAGCCATCAGCTTCAGATTTCTGAATTCTGTTTTGATCATCTTGCTCCTAATTAAATGTGAAATTTCTTAACTTCTAAAAAATATTAGAATGGGTACATATGCAAATTGGCTGTTACCACATCCAAAATCTTTATGCTAATCAGCAGTTTGATAATTTGTATGTGTACGCAAAGTCTGAGCACACTGTGTCATTTTTTTTTCTGCCTTTTATAGAGGAATAAATCATACTGTCATATCAGTTTGAAATAATTATCAAAGTGAGCTTGAAAGATTAAGATGCTTAAACTGAGCTGCTTTTCTCAAATGTACAGCAGAAGGACAAATAATATTTGAATTTCACTGGGTCATTTGTAATGTAGGTCTGAAACATAGTAAAGTGGTTGTTCTTAGTATGAGGCTAGTTTTAAGTAGCTGATGCTAGTATATAGGCAAATATAAAGATCTCTGCTTTAATTGATCAAAGTGTCGAGAATGTGGTTGTGAGGTGTAAGGAGACAGATACAGAAACCAGTCGTACACTTTGGGTTGGTTTGGGGTGAGGGTTTTTGTTGGCTTTTTTTTTTTTCTCCCTGGAAAATTTACATTGTCTGAATACTCCTATAATACATGATTTTAGGGGTTTCAATAGCTTTGACACCTCTGCTTTTCCTGAAATCAATGGGAATTTTATTGTTGATTTAGGAGCTACTAGACTAACGATGACTTTTAAGGCATAACATAAAGTTAGAAACGTCATTGCAACAACAGGAACATTATAGTATTTTTAATCTCAATGTTGCACTGTTTGTGGACACTAGTTGGAATTCTTCTGAAGTCTGACTGGTGCTGCCTAGCACAGTCTGCTAGAACAGACTGCACAGAGATTGTGATCTGGGATATTCCATTGTGTGCGGTTTTGGTTGTGGTTTGTTTGGTTTTTTTCTTCGATAATATTGTTTTTATTGGAAAAAGTAGCTTTTGTTTCCTAACTGATTTAGGGCACAAAGAAAACATTATTTTTTCTGTTTGTAAGACCCAAAAGAAATATGTCATTTGGACAAATAATTGAAATGCCGATTTTGTTGGGGTGTTTTAGTTTTGGTTTTTCCTTACTAAGTGAGGAATCAAAGCCGATATCTGCTCCTCCCTGGCTTTAAAACAAACTATTCTAATTCCAAATGGAAATACCCAAGATCCAATTCTTTCCATCAGTTCAACTTTACAGGAGATGTCTGTCATCCATAGTGTCATGGAAGAAATCCTGCGCTTTTCTCAGGTCAGTTTATTTGATGTTCCGAGATCTTCTATGGAACCACTTTTCATTTGTGGTAACTCCAGTAACATAGTACATATTTGTTAACAGATGAATTAATTCCATTTTTCATATATCTTTAATACTTATGTGTGAGTATCATCATCTTTGAGGGATGTACTTGTGTTTAACTTCAGATTTTTATCTCAATTTCTGTCAGTACTTTTGTTCGCTGCCTGAAAAAAAATTCTCACATTTTACCTAGTTAACTTTATGGATTAAAAAAAAAACATATGGCATTCTTTAGTTAAGGAAATATATAATTTAGTCTGGCTGGCTTTTGTGCTTTTGAAGTTCTAGCAGTGCTATGAAATTTCAGCACATCTTCAAAATCTGATTCTCTGATTAAATATTTTAAAATGCAGCTTTTACCTGTGTATCCACCTGCTCATCTCCCTTCTATGTACCTAATGCATATTAAGGCTGTTTAATCCATGTATGGTTGACAAAGAGTGATTTGGAGTCTGGGATCCAGAAAACTTCCCTCTGTGCTTCTCGACAGCCTAGAAATTGAAAGGTTTTCCTCTTTTAGTTCCATTTTGTAACGATAGCTAGGCAGGTTTATTTTTGCATTATCCATTTTGCACACAATCTGGGAAAAGGTCTTCTCTTGAGTTACGGAGAAAAAGACAGAAGTCCTAACTATGTAAAAAGTCCTTACTGATATTCTTGTTCAAGATGATGTAGGCACTTCCACTATGAACAGAAAGGTCTTTCAAGAATTGTTTATCACACATCTGAATCTGATGTCAAAATAAATTGGTGAAGTGAAATATTGCATGAATGTTCATACAGCAGTGGTATTCAGAACAAAAAATAAAGCCTTGTTGCACTGACATGTTAAGTATTGTTCTGGTCTTCCTGGACATGGCAACAGCAGGGCAGTACAGAGCAGGTCAGGCACCTTACAGTGAAAGACTAAAGAGTCTGAAACTCTTCACTTTGGAGGGAAAAAGCTGATAGCGCTATAGAATAGAGATCTACAAAATTACAGAGGTAGTTAGTGAGCTGAATACAGAACAGTTGTTGACTCCTGTGATAAAAGAGCTCCAGATACTCAATGAGATTAGTAGAAGAACAGGTTAAAGCAGATGAGGGTGGGGGGAAAGGTTTCTTCGGTGATAGGTAGGGTTGGTGCTTCTGGAACTTGCTGCTCCAGGAGGCTGTGGAGGCAGACAGCATCAACAAGTTCAAGAAACGAACTAGGTTTATGGACGACATGTATAAACAGATACTAAAAGAACTGGACAGGATTATCCCTGCTGGTCCTCTTCTATTGTTTGTATCCAAGACAGACTCTGGGCTAGGTAGACAATTTCTGTGACTCAGAGGATTACTTACACTCTTGCGTATTCCTTGAGTGTGATAACCAAGGAGAAGGTTTCTTGCCACCTACTAGAACGTTTTAATTTATAATGCTCATAGTAAGCCCAGATTAAGTCACTGAAACAAATACCTCAACTGACTCATAATAAAACTGTTGGAAAACTAACTTTTGAATGATCAGCACTTTCAGTCTTGGAACTTGTAACTATTCTAAAGGAAAATGCTCTCTATTGAATTTAACTGACTAGAATATATTTCTAATACCTCACACATCCTCTAGCTTTCATTTGGGGGAATAAAATGTCGTGAAGAGGACAGAATTGCATCATCTTCTGAAATCAGGGATTTCAAAGTAGGAGAATAAGCCCCTTGTGTAAATAAGGACGCTTATGAGTAGTATGTTGCTATCTATTTACTGTTATGACTCCTGCTGAGAAGTATATCCACACACCCTGAGCAAGCATATTACTCATTCTGAAGATTGCATGGGGAATACTGGCTAAAGTGCCCACTTGGCCCATTTTGGAATTGGCAGTAGTGTCTGTTGGTACCTCAAGCCTCCTCTTGCTCTCACTCAGAGGAGAAGCTAACATCAGCTGAAGGTTGTCTGGGTAGAAGCAGACTGGGTATAAAGTGATTCAGTGTTTTGTTTTTTGGGTTTTTTTTTTTAATTCCAAATTCTGCTTTCTCAAGATGCATTTGGCTTTCATATAGATCTTTGCAGAGAGCACTTTGAACAGCCTGTAGGAAGGGCATCCCTCTGTGTGATCTGAGTCTGGCCAAACTTGGTTTCATCAAGATGCTCTGATCTTTTAGGATGAATAACTTTAAGAAAAGCTACGCTGCACTTAATTTGTTTTGTTACTTCATTTCATGCTACCTAGTTCATATAATTTAAAATGTTTAATAAATCAGAAGGCCAAAGAAAACAATACACATTGCTTTTGCAATTGATCTTTCATTACTTTGGCTTGCACTTGTAGACCTCCAACATATGGCTAACGTGCAAGTCCTTGAGGGACTAATGACTACTTATATGAATAAATATTCGCTAGCATCAGAAGCAAAATGTTGTGCCACCATAATCCTGATTAAGATCCTTCATTTTGATTCACACATACTAACTCTGTCCTGATCTTGTTGTCTTCAGTGAAATAAGTGAACATGGAGTCCTATTTACATGTCTGATATGCAAAAATAGAGCCAGTGGAGGGCATATATTTACACGTACTT
Organism: Cariama cristata; assembly: GCF_000690535.1. Lineage (NCBI taxonomy): Eukaryota > Metazoa > Chordata > Aves > Cariamiformes > Cariamidae > Cariama > Cariama cristata. The sequence goes on from NW_009620187.1 coordinate 11,806, forward strand.
ATGAGCTTTAGAATGCTTTATAAAACTTACAAAATACAAACAAAAAAACAAACCCAAAACAAAAACTCCAAAACATAGAGGTGATTCTGAAAATCCTGTTGAGATTCGTGTGCATTTTTAAACACTTAATGGTTGTGAAAAATCTTGACCTAAAGCCCCAGCTGACAAAATTCTTAGGTCAAGAACATATCATGTCATTTGTCTGTAGTGCCAGGAATACTCCTACTGCTAGACAAGTAAGAGTAATGAGGGAAAATGTGTGATGAATAAGCTGCACAGCTAGAGTTCTTGAAAGCTGACATGACTTTAGCACACACAAAAATATTCAAAAAGTGAGCTTTTTCGTTCGTGCAAAGTAGGATACAAATCACTGTCAGAACAAATTGTGTGCATTTAGCTTACTTCCTCCTACACCTTGTAAATATCTGTGCACAGCTTAAACATATATACTGCCAGAAGTTCAGCACTAAAATACTGTAGAAGTTGCTTGCTAGTGTTTCACACACGATTTTAACTTGGGTATTTTTAATTTATAGGGTTTTTAATTCATTACTATATTATTACTTACAGTACCTTCAATTAGCCTTTGAAGACTCATGAACAACTGTAATTGTAGTCTAAGAGTGCAATCCCATGTTCCCTGTGGGGAAAACGCAGCTAGAGCTCTTTAAACGTCCTCCATTGCTTATACATGCCTGGAGGAAAGCTGGAAGCTGATCACATCTTTCTAATGCAGTCCTTCTCTATCTATGGATCTGAACATATCTATTGCCTGCCATGCTTTTCATTGCAGTGATGAAATCTGACTCCTAGAGTCAAGAAGTTAGCTTTATCTTCCTCTTCAATGTGCTTATTAAAATGAACCAGAGGTTAGTTCATTTTAAAGGCCTGAAGAAGGATTATTAAGGAGCTGATTAAGTCAATTAGGCTGCTTAGGGAATCCTTTTTGCTGTGTTGTTGTTAGCCAGGAACCTTAATAGGACAATTAGGATTAATTAAAATCAGCCTGATTGATTAGGATATATAAACCTGCATGTGAGACTTAGTTGTGTGGTTGTGCAGGCTGTGAAAGGGAGGCAGTGGATGCTGAGGTTGGTGTTTCTGGAAATATTATCTGCATGTGGATATAAGAGCAGGTTGCTTTGAGGGGACAATTGGTTTTCATAGTGATGATTCCACATCAGTGAAATTAAGTTTTATGTATGTCCCTGTCAGGATTGACAGGACATAAGACTGGCTGAACAACAAAACAGCAAATGAATTTTGCTGTAGATATATGTAAAATGAAATGTGTGTGGAAAAATGCATAACTTTGCCTGTAGAATGATGTGCTTTATATTGACTGTGGTTGCTCAGGACCAAGGAATGATGATAGTTTCATGAAAATGGTAAGGTGAGGAAGGATGGCTCTCAAACTGGGCACTCTGTACTGCCTTTTATAAGAGCTTCTCTTTTGCAGTGGACATAAACTCCTAGGATATGTGACTGAGTTGTCATCAGAAATTGGCTTCTGCATGCATAATGACCATCAGACTGTGTTTGTGTCTTCTGGATGTTTTTAAATGGATGATGTCCAAGAAAATTTGAACACTTCTGTAATGGATGTTTTAAACTGCGCCAATACCACAGTTAATAGAGGCAACCATATGCTCACACAACCCTGGGATCTTAATCTTTTTCAATGGGATGCTATTGCCTGTATTCAGATACATGATGGGAAAGAATGTGCTTGGGAATGGTCACATGGCTTTCCATCGTCTGCTGAAGGTAGTAAGCTGTTAAGTCCCTTGCTCTTTCAAGGACCAAACAAGATACCTTCTCATTTAAAGCATGACTCTGCTTCTGCCTGCTTTTCATATGTTGATATGTTTTGGTAACTTCTGGAAACTTTTCATATCTAATGTCTTGCTCTATCTCTTTGAAATAGCTTTCTTCTAAAGGAAATTGATCGACTGTGGAAAAAGTTATCCAAGGAATATGCCTTAAAGCTTCCTCTGTTTTATTGCCAGTGAACATAAGTAGCTCCAGTATTTGTTCTGTTTCTATCCAAGATTTTCTCAGACATTATCTATGAGGGAAAACATAGAGAGGCTTCACTAGACATCAGCAAGGTTTTAATCAGCAACAGCATCTTTTGTTCTAAGCAGTTAGATCCTAGGCAAGTGTTGTCAGTCAAACTTCCTTTCTCCAAGTGCTTCAAAAGAAGTTTTTGTTTATTAATGATAGAGAAAATTAACTAATCTTTCAAAACAATACTTACAAGCATCTCTTCACTCACTACACTGCTGAGCTAGTCAATGTCTAGGTAACTGTGCTATCTCAGGTTTTATTATTCCTCTTATGGGAAGGATCCATTTCCAAGACCTCTTATTCTGTCTTATTAAGTAATATCTTCAAATATTACACTTCAGATGTCAGTCCAAAGCAGAATCAGCTTTTCACACTGCATTTTGAAAATGTTCAATTTTATTTACTTGTATCTCATTCTGTTAGGAAATACCAGAGGAATCCTTGTTTTCAATAAGTAGCATTATCAAAATTTAGTGTTTAACTAAAGAGTGTATTATCCCATGGCATGCACCATCTGAAGTGATCAACACAGTCCTAGGATGTCTCTTAATCTGCTGAGTTTCTGCTCTTAAAGACGTGGAGAAAGACAGATAAGCAGGAGATAATGGTGTCACTGAAAAAAAAAATCTCATACTCTTTTAATCCTGAAAAAATATTTATGTATGTCAGGGGCTAATACTCAGTAAGACTATCCTAACTCCATAATCTAAGAAGGCAAAAGTAATCAGCCACAAGATTTTTTTTTTTCCCTTTTTTTTTTAATTATATTGGACTAAATCTTAGTAGAATCCTCAGAACTGCAAGATATAAGAAGATACTGGATGTATTTTTTTTTTCTGCTTTCTAAAATCTCATATTCTGAGAAGTTCCTGTATGTTGTCATGAAATGCCTGAAAAGTCATAAATCCCTTTCAGGGATTGTAATTGCAGTAGTCTCTGGCAATAAGTAACCTTTTTTAATTCTTTCTAAACTTTAAGTAAATCCAAATAATAAAATAAGCAAGCCTAAGAAACGACATGTGTGTGGTATCCTACTGCCAGCTTTCATTACTGTTGCACAAAAAGATTATAAAAAGCTTTAGTACTTATTTCCCTTAATTTCTTTTTAACAAGCCACCTTTATTTAGTCTTAAGCATACTTGCCCAGCTTTTAGAATAAACAATATCTGCCCTAAAACCAGAACTATTAACAAATACAAATTTACATAATATAATACAAATTAATAATTTAAAATTACCTGTTTTCACCAATAGGTGGTGGTGCTAGCTGTTTCTTTATCTGTTGCTTCTTCAAACTTCAGTGGAAGTAACCATAAAATATCTACGTATTTCTAGCACAAAAATATTAAGCACAGGTGATTGAAGATACGTGAAGCCAGACTGACCATGCCTCAGCTAAGAGGGAGGTGGGAAGGAATGCAGGCTCTTAAGAAAAGCCACAAACGGTCTGCTCCATTTTGGCAAGCCTCCTTTTGAGCATTAGCCCTAATTACTTCAAAGCTGCAGCAAGGAAAACTTGGCCCCTGGCAGCCTGCCTTCTGCAGGTACCATGGCTGCAAGGGGAAATCCAGGCCCTGTGAAAGGATGAACAGTGTTACCGTGCTGGAGGAAGATACAGAAAATAATATTCAATCTGGCTCTCCACGCTGCTTAAGAAACCGCTCCCTCTGTTTTGAGTTGTTGTTGCAATGTTTTTCGTTAAGGGAATGATCGTCTGAAAATGCTGGCCTTTCCCCTGGTTACCAGTTGCCAGTTTATGAGGTGGGGGTAGTAGGATTTGTGTGTGTGAAGTGAATGCTTAAATTCTAAGAAGAAATCAATGGTCTGTGAATGGTTAAAAGACTGGGAAAGAGGGAGCTCGGGGGCGGGGGGGGGGGGTCAACTCAACAGTAGGGAAGGGGGGGGGGGGGGGGGATCAACTCAACAGTAGGTAAGTTATAATGCAGAAAACATTGGAGTAAAATCGTGCATGATGTGTTGAGCACAGGAGACAATGCCAGTGAGAGACATTGTTCCTCACTTTGAGAGAGAAGAGGAGTTTAGTTCATGGTTCAGTTTGAAAAAGTGTTTATTTGGCCAGAATATATTCTGAAGTCAGTAATATCACAACTAAAAGACAGTCTGATAGCTAAGCCCAAGTGGCACCTCTAGGCCTTGCATTATAATAAGCAGCTTCAGTTAGTCCTGAGTTCCTCTAAAAGAACAATTAAAAGCTGACACACTTCAAATGAACTGAAGAACAAATTAAAACATGCCCATAGCAAGGATCATGCTTTTAATTTTGTATAACCTTCATTAGAGTCTGTGGTGGTGTGACACAAGAATTCTCAATGCTAAATAAAGCATCAGGAGTACCAGTACTGCTGCATTCATCATCTGATTGGTTTCGTTGGTTGGTTGTTTCAGTTCTGGGTTTTTTTTGTTTTTCTCCAGTCTTTTCCCTGTATCTCTGTCCTGTTTGCTTGCCTGTTTTTTTTCTGTGGTCTGCTCTCACTGCAAGGAGTAAGATAACTCGTGACTGGCAGCCAGCAGCTTCGAGTGAGAATTCTCATTTGTCACATTCTGCTACCAGCTGCCAAGTGAGATATGCAAAACCTCGTTTCAGAAAGTTCCAGTATTGTCAGATTCTCTTGGCTGCTAATGGCTTTCATTCTATTATTTTGGAAGGGAAAAAAAAAAACTTAGTAAAATATTTGAGCTTCTTTGTTTTTCCTTTGGAGGAAAGAAAAAAGGGGAGAGAAAAGTTGGAATTGTATTAAAGATGAAATTTAAAATCCCTCATTTTTAGTAGTTCTACTGGTAGGTAACAAGTCTTCAGTACGCACATAGATACTGTAATTACTGATAAGGTTCAAACATGCAATTCTCAGTGCCAAAGTATCTGACAACTGGAGCTCATGCCTGACCACTCTGAGCTGAGCTTACAGAAATGCTTGTTAGATGTATTCTAGCTGTTCATGCAATCACCTCATCTTTAACGTTAAGTGTTTCTTTCATACATGTTGCTGGACCTAAAGACTGACCAGCTTTAAACATATTTTTTTTTTTCCCTATCTGTACTTTCATATTGAACCAGCCCAATTTTGATTCTGTTTTGTTTGGTTGTGTTGTTTTTTAGCTTCAGCTTTCTGAAAGATTGTTTCCTACCTTTAACATCAACATTTGCTCTTTTCCATGTCTTCCTAGATGAGTGCTGTGCATTCTTCCAGTCTCTCTGATGTGTTGTGCTTAAGTCACCATGATGCTACCAACAACTGCAACTCCATTTGAGCTTTTTCAGTGTTTGTGTGGTCCATTTCATAACCTACTGGGAAGCATCCTACAGGTTTCACTGATTTCAGTTTGCTCTGGAGTGGTTCCTAATATCACTTCCTTAATCAGAACTACCTGCTGTTCAAAACAAAGCAATAAATTGAGCTGACAATAATGATGGTAATGCATCAACTGTTAAAGTTCTAATGATAAATAAAAACTGAGTTCCCTTTAGTTCTTTTTTTCATCACTAAATTGAGCATTAAAAGAGTTATCAAAGAAAGATTTCCAGTAGCTGTTAAAACAGAATAACCTCTGGATGCAATCCTTGACTAAAGCCTTACCAGATGACTTTCTGACAGCCCCCTGATCTCAACAAAGTGTTGTTAACATAACAGTGTTAAAATAATCTGTTACCAACCCGGTCTTTCACCCATGTAATTCAAGATGGGATGTTATCTAAAAATGCGCAACAAAAAGCAGCAGTGAATGAGAATTTGCAACATTGAAAGGCAGAATTGAGTAATAATGGTTGAGAAGATGGCTATCTAGGAGCAGTTGATGGCTTGAAGTGCACAAATCCTGAAGAAGTACGGTATCAGCTAAAAAGACGTAAAATATGGTGTCCTGACAGCACTTCCGTGGCTATAAGCATTGATAAGGACAATGCATTGAACCAGCTTGGATAATGTGTCAATTCCGTAATGTATCTTAGAAAACATAATGTTTAACAGTTAAAGGATGACTCTTCTTATAAGCAGATAAGTAAAAAATAGCTGTTTTTACAAAGACAGCTCTCCACAACAAATGTGGAGAGCTAAACAGCATCTATACATGTTTTTTGGTTGTAGTTTTGGTGTGGGTTTTTTTAACAGTAAAGGGGGATAAATATGTTTGTATATGTAAGACTTGCATGTAACCAGTGGAGTTGAGGGAGTGTATACACACACATACATGGGAGCAGAACTGAGTTGTAGTTTTATGCTTTAAGGTAAAGAAAAATAAAAATACTTACCTTGAAACTCTCCAAAGGTTTTTATTAAATTACTTCCATGGAAGAAGATGATTTTTTTTTTTTTTAAAAAAATACAACCGCTACTTTTTATTCTGTTCTCTAACACACATACAAGTGGTGGTGTGTGTTTGTTTTTTTTTTTTTCTTTCAGTTTTGAGTTTCTCTGAACTTAAGATAACTAACTACAGGACTTCGCTTTGGGCTAGATTTTGGCACTTGTTTCACTGCAACACAATGATCTCCACCTCTGGCTTAGGTGGTTCCTGAGCTGCACTGGAGCCTGGGAGATTATACCTGAAAAGAGTCATTATGTAGTTGCCTTATTCTTAACTACTTTCCCAGACATAAGTTCTTGGCTGCTGTTGGATTTGAGATACTAGACTAGATGGACTTTAGTCTGTCTCAGTATGGTCATTCATTTCATCATCTAATAATTTATTCGCAAATATGCTCACCTGGGGGAAAAAAAAAGGCAGTTACAGGGAAAGTAGCAGTACACGGGCTGAGCAAAGTTAGAAAGGATCACATCCTCAATATGTAACATAATGCATACATGTTTCAAAAGTAATTAAGAAATATATGAAATTTTACCATATTTTAGATTGGTTTATGCATTTAAAGCTGTAGAATATTTGCTGGAAGTTATAGTGTGTTAAATCAACAGAACAGTAAGTGTTGAATTGTCATCTGCTTCATAACTATGCTAATATACTGTTCTCTGAGTTTCACGTGAATCTTCTGCAGACTTAAAATTCAAGAATATTATATTTCATTTGTGGTGGTGTGATTTTGATGAAATGCCATCAAAGTTGATGTAACCACTGCTTTTTTCCTAAAAATATACGGAAAAGACAGCTATGCTTCTTTTATGAACTGGTGTTGGCTTTACTCCCAAGCTCAGGTATACTTCATTATCTGAAATGAAGACATACTTTTTAATGAGTAAGCTCAGAAGGGCGATTGACTAGAAGTGCAAGTGCAAGAGACTCTGAACATGAGAGAACATCACAGACACATCACAATAAGCCAGACAAAGTCTGAAAGAACTTTGAAAAAAATCAGTTGCAAGAAAATTCTAGAGGTTATTTTGGTTTTGGTCCTGTGTAAAAGAGGACTATGAATAAAACCAAACCTTCCAACCCTGTATTAATCTCTTCTTGCACTCATGACAGTGAGGCATCACTGCAATGTTGTTTGTTTATAAATAAGGTACCAAAAAAAGTGATATATTGCATGATTTTTAAATTATTAATATAATTTTTTCATAGTCTAGAATAAGGTCATCTTGGAGAATGAGTTTGTCTTTTGGCATTTGGTTGGTTGTTGGTTTGTTTTTTGGTTGTTTGGGGCTTTTGGGGTTTTGGTTTTTTTTCTTTTTTTTGGGGGGGGGGCAGGGGGGAAGGTGTTGCTATTTTGTTTCTTGTAAGTGAAATTAGTATTCACAGAATTCTCACTGTGGTACATTTAATCAATGTTACTAGAGAGAATATGTTTTCCCAAATCTCTATCCTTATCTGGAATGACCTAGCTTTTGTACCAGAAGATATCTCAAGGATGAAAACCACTAAACGATTTACTGTGTGCTGTCTGAGAGCACTCAGCTTCCTCTAGATGCTTGTTTCAGCATTTCTCTGCTTTCTGTAGCACCTTCCATTTCTGGGAGCCAGCAGAGATTTGCAGTTGAGAAATACTGCACTCTAAAATGACTTAAAGACCAAATTGCTTTCTAATTCATAATTGCAGCAAATATTGGTTGGTCACAGTTCTTGGGATTCTTAATTTTTAGCAGTGCTTTTCTTAGCCTTTCAGCTGTCTCAGATTGCTGATAATCACCTTAATTCATAGCAGATCTAGCTTATTTTAATGGCAAAAAAATACATGTCATAATTAGAAAGAATGAGAACTGATGTGGGCTACTGCTCTTCTGTATTTATTGCTCTGTATTGGTTTGTCTATTTAGGCAAGAGTACTCTCAGCATGTTTTGAATAACTATTCAAATTCATGTTTAATAGTCGCTTATTTCAAGATCTTGGTAAAATTAGACTGCATTTTCAACAGAGAAGTATAATATATGAAAATGAGCTCTTGCCCATATATTCTTTGAAAAATATCTCCTTTTTCCTTGCATATGGTTTCATTCTCATATTATACCTATTCTTCATATATTTATTGAATCCTATAATCAGCTTCCCCAGATCCTAGAATGTGTTTCACAGAGAGATAAAGATATTGGGGCTAGCTATTAAAAATAATGAGAGTAACCTTTAGTTGCTGATCTGAAGAGGAAGATCACATTTTGATATGCTCATTTTTGGAGATACATCTGAATGTGTGGATCCTTCTTCACTTACTGAAAGTCTTCTCTTTCCTGTTAGGAAAAAAACCCTGTTGTTTTCTGTAATTTCTTGAAGGGATCATCCATGTTAAGGTTGCTGATGTTGCCTTCCTTATATTCATTTCTTAACATTAATTTAATTTTTCATGTCTCTACAATGGACTTCTGCACCTGGCATGCTTGTTTGGGCTAGTTTATAAGATTTTTCCCAAGAGGGATTTTCTTTCATGTACATCCCACTTCAGATTTTCTTGTGGTAGTGGCATCTGTCAGAGATCAAAGAGAGGATTAGTTCTCTGTACTTCCTCAGATAAGGATATTTCATGGAGGAAAAGTATTTTATTTACTTATGGCTGAAAAGTAGCAAATGATAAAGTTGTAATAGCTTTATTACAATTCTGCCTTTAGGATGAATTATCAATGTCTACCAGTTTGTTACCAAATGAGCCGTTGCAACAGACAAATAGACTTGCACTTCCAGAAGTCTTCTGAGTCCTGTCATATTGTTCAGTGGGACTTGTTTGCTATTCCTACTAAAATATGTTCTTGCCTAATTTTTATGAAGTAAATCTGGAGGTGAAAACTAGGACTAGAGAAATTGTTCTTGACTATTTGAAAGGAGAAAAAAAAATATTTGAAATTATTATTAAGAAGGAAAGGCAGATCTTTCTGTACAAAACCATACCAAAAGATAACCAGGTTTGAATGTTCCCTGTCCCTTCCCTGTGCCCCCCGCAAAAAAAAAAAAAAAATCAACAGCCAACATATGTATGTGAATAGGTCTTAAGCCCGAATGTGACAACTTACAAGAGAACTGCAGTGTTTTTCAAGTTCATTGCACATGTGATTCAGAGGAAGAGTGACACCAGGAGCATTTAAAATCACTTCAAAGGAAAGTGGTTCAAGTTAAAACTAACATAAAGTGGTGTGTTGTAACAGAAATGGATTTGAGAGCAAGAGAGTTTTGAAGATAGCTGTAGTCACCAATATACCCTGCTGTTTTGTCCAAAGATCCAGGTTGCCAGCTCACAGTCATATTGGGAATTCATGGCATCTTTTTTTTTTTTTATTCTCTTTTCCCTTAAAGCCTCATCTCCTAAAGTACTGTGAACACACCTGTATCTTTTTAGACTTAAAACCTTGCAAATAGCACTGCCATGATAAGATAATCCCCCTGGTTATGCTAAAAATCTTCTTGAAAATGCAATCTGTAAGTAGTGCAAAATGATTTTGCTTTCTTCTAAAGTCTTGACCCTTTAAGTTCTCAGTTCTAATAAGCCTATCTTACTGCCTTCATTGTGACCTGACCTCATAACTTGGCAATATTGGCAGATCTACAGTCTAGAATACAGTATCATGCTCCTCTGCTAGAACAGAAACAATTTTCTCCTTCCAGCGGCAGCAGCAAAATAGGCAGAAAGTATCTCTCTCTCAATAATAATGCGACATGGTTGAGTGACTTGGTCCCTCCCTGAGACTGATACAAACACATAACCTTATTTTAGCAGGAGTGTTTGAGATGCACCACTTGTCGTGCAGCTAGAGATACCTCATTTCTCATTATAGTTTGCCCTTAAGGTTTGGGGAGGGGGGCAGGGGAAGAGGGAGATTGGTTTCAGGCTTGCAATTTAGTCATCGTTCAATATGGTCTTTGTTTACTGAGTTGGAAGTCTGGTAGTGCCATATAAATGCTACTGAGGTTTGTAGAGACAAAATGTGCAGCTATTTAAATAGCACAATGGTATGAGCTTATATTGTGAACACTAAAGAACCAGAAGTGATCACATCTTAAAGGCTGTTCCATTCTCCCTTTGATGAACACTTCACTGTAATGTGGCATTTATGGCTTTGAGCAGTTGCCGAAACACGTTTGGAAAGCCTCTTGATGTTTGTGGTGTTAATAGATTCTGCCCTGGTGTTCAGTAACTCTGCATTTTAAAATTTGACCCTCCACATAGCACAAGTCATTCAACAATTCTGTGCTGCTAAATGTCAAAGTTCTGTACATTCTTCACAGTTCTTGTACCATTTCCTTATGGAAAGTATCTAAATCTGGCTGTGCTGCTCAATGACTGTCAGAGTAGAATGTCAATTTGTACATCTGGTGCTCTGTTTAATTGTCATTGGATTTTAGCTTTCAACGAGATAATTGCTGAGCTGCCTTTGGTGCTTTCAAAAATAAGCTGTCTTCAATTCTATTAATGTTGCTCAAATATGTGCTTTTCTGAAAATGTGTTTCCTGTCATAAGGCTTCAGTGGCATAGAGCAAGTTAAGAGTTTATCGGGCTATTATTGTCACGGACAAGAAAACAAAGCGTTACAGACAAGTTTTATGAACGTGACTCTCCTCTTGATCACTGTGGAAACTGAGAAGCCTATTTCATTTATGTTCAGGAAGTTAAACTAATAGACATAATAGATGAGTGAGATGCTACTTTTTGACCTCTTTCCTAACTTCTCCCAGCAGAGCAAACTAAAGAATTAGTTCACAGTCCCAACTTCGCATGCTTTAAGACTTTGCTTTACTTATATCATCCAGTCACTGAACAATGAACCCCCAAAAGAAGAGAAAGCAAGAAAAAGATGGTTTCTGTGAGGCTCAGTGACTGCTTGCTTTGTCATTGAAGCATCATCTTCTGCAGCTGAATATCTTATTTGGGGCAGACAATGGCCGGGTGAGAGCCTGCCTCCCTCTTTCTTCCTTAGAGGCACTTCTTGTTCTTTGTAGGAACCAAGTAATTCTGGAAATATGCGGGGAGTAATTTGTATTTTGCAAAAGCGGATTTGGGTCCATGTGGTCTAAATATTTGAAGAAAGAATGAGTTAGCTTTCTGTGGAACATCTTTCAACTCCCTTAGCTCTCTATGGGATCTCTTATTTCCCTCCCATATTTTGTGGTACCTTACTCATAAGCTACATTACTGCTAACAGAAGCAATCTTTTGGCTTTTTCCTGGCTGGATATGTGATGGTCAGTGCAATTCCTGTAGCTTGTTGCATATCAGGCCATGGGATTAGGATGCAGCTGGGCACACTGAGCTTTCTCATGTGGCTTACTTGAGCATGGAACCTCTGGCAGACAGATGTATGTCCCCTGACTGCTCTGCTGTGGTGCTGGGCTGAGGAACAGGAGCGCAACAGGAAATAGGAGTGGGAAATGGTGAGATGCTGGCTAATGAAATTGTGCTGAGCCTAGAGAGATGATTTGAGCTCAGGGGTAGTTTTCCAGTGCTTGGCTTTGCAGGTATCTTAATGAGGTGGAAGGCAGCTCTGGAAAACCAGACTATAATGTTACAGTTCATTATAATGAAAGAAGCAATACCAAAGTTACCTAACAGAATTACCATCTGACAATCTTTCCAAATGAGAGATATACCATTAAAGGACTGCTAGTAATTTATGTTGAAAGGTAGCTCCGTTGTAGCATTACAAACTAAACCACTCAATTAGGAAAGAGAGGAACATTTCGCTTTTCAGAAACTTGCTAATCTGGCAGACTCCTTTTACACTTGTGTGTGCAATGCAAGAACAATTCTCTAGCTAAGTATTGTCATAAACAAATCATTGCAGTGAAATATTGTAACTTGACTTAAGTATTTATGCTTCCAAGTGTCCTTAATTTTTTTACTTCTATGTAATTACAGCATACTTTCAAAATTATATGTTCATAATTATCCTTGTGCATGTTGAAGTCGGACTTTGACTTTAATGTGTACAAGAACTTGTGTTTTAAAAAGAAAATTTTTATGCGTTAGAGTTAAAATGCAAGACCCCAATATTTTGAGACTAGGGCTACACTTCTAAATTATAAATTGTATTATCTGATGGAAAAAAGTGACTAAGTATAAAATATGAATCTTGCATATTACAGTACTTAGCCATGCGATCATTATTTGAAATTCTCTTTCAGGTCTTTACATTTATATTCATTTGGTTTCCTCAGAATGGACATGGCTAATGTATTATTAAAGGTTTAAAAATTGGAATCCATGTAGTAAATGTTGATGTGTTTTATAGTTCAACAGAAACTGATGTAGCAATGAACTTTGTGGTATTTGCCAGCCCACAGGTAAAATGCTCATAGTATTTTGATTTGCATATGAGGGCATTGATATGATTTATTTGGTACAACTGGGTAATTTTCAGCAGCAGAGCAAGCAATAGCACTTAAAGGGAAATGTAATGTAGCATTATAATCATTCTAGAACCAAATTTACATCCACAAATAACGTATACAATTAACAATGTGAGTCAGGCATTTCAACGTTTGATACCTGAGCACCTTTTGCATTTTCCTCATAAGCATAAATAACGTATGGTTTTTTAGGAACAGCTCAACAGATGCAAAAGCTGCATCTTGTTCTTATTCTGTTGTTGGCTTTGCGGGGTTGCACTTGATTTATCAATTGCATTTTTTTTATTCATTGCTTGTAATTTACTTTGACAAGTGCGGGAAAAGGAAATTGTTGGTATATGACTCTGAATGGCCCTCTAGCTCTTGTATCTCCACCTGACCATGTGAGGGGAACAGTGTTATACTCATCATAAACATTCAACCACTTGAATATGTATAATTGCATATTTCAACTATCTTTATGCAATTCCAAAATACAGTTTTATGTAGCTTTACATAGCTCCAAAATTGTCAAAATCTATATGGATTCTTGTTACGGTCAATTGATTTGACCTCCTGATGCATAAAAATGTTCCAGTCTGCCACGTGCTTCCTGTTAGCAGTTTTGATCTGACGTGGTGACCTAATACTAAGGTTGTTTGAGAGGATATATTAGAGAGTTTCATAGATTACAAAAACCTTTATGTAAAGCATCTTTATCTCTTCCAAGGGAAGAGGATAATGTTTGGAACCCTGTATTTGTGTAAAATGTCAACATAGTACAAACTATGCAAAAGAAAGTTTTATAAAAGCCTGGGACTGACATAAAAAGTATCTAGACTGATTTCTTCACATCAAATTAGAAATTATCCTTATTAAATGTGATCCCTAACTAAGGTTTTCCCAACCCTCGGATCACCGTAAAACACCGCTAAATATTTCACAACAGTAAACAGAAAAAGGAAATCAATTCCAATCAATACCACACTTAGCTAAGATTGATTTTGGAGCAGACAACGGGAATATGGGTTTATCATGTCACTTACTCTCTGCAATTCCTGTCTTATTTGTACATTGTGAAAAAAAGTGAATAGAAGAAATAATTAGAAAGCTGGTGAAAACAGAAGTCGGGACATATATTTTGCTATGAGTGCTCAAATTTCTGGAGCTACTTAAACTTCAAATTTGAGTCTAAGCAATTCTTGAACGATTATGAATAGATCATAAGACTGTCATATTCTTTTGGTTTTGTTTTGGTTCTGGTATAAGATACAGTGACCAAGCAATGGACCACATGTTCAGAAAAGATATCCAGATCAATTGCTTGAGATGCAATAGGGCTTCCAACATTATTCAGGTAATTTACTATCTTATCCTAAACAAAATTTTTAATTTCTTAAAAATAATGTCAGAATCAAATTGATCACTTTTCAAACTTAGAAATCACTGTACATTTTCAGTCATTTGATTTGTGTTATTCAGTCTTTGCCAACACCATTTCTTCAGATAGTATAAATTGGTGTATGCCTGACAATATATTTTAGCATGATGATGTACAAAATTCACACTACCTCTAAATAATTTCTCGTGATTTTTTTTGTTCACTGTCTATATCTATACATTTAATTTTGCTTTAAGGAAGCGTGTAAAAAAATTTAAATATTACGATGTGTAACTTTTTCATGGTGTCATTAAAAATTAACAAAGCCTGGAATTTTGCATGATTCCAAGAGATTTCTGTTTGCTCAGAAACTGGCTACATCTAAGCCCTGAAAGGTGGACTTTCCCCTCCTCCCCACACAGAAAGGAAAATGATGTCATTTTACCTGGAGATTCTATTAAACACTTCTTTGTCAAATCTCTAGTCAATGGAGGCAGAATAGATATGTAGCCTATTTCTTGCTGATTGCTAATCTCAGGTCACCAGGCTATATCATTTGTGACCTAAGACTTCCAAAAAAGTCATTGAGGATAAAAGGAAAAGACTTACTTCAAGAAAAGAGGTTTTTCACTTCAGCAGTAACAGATTGGCATGATAAAAACTAGAATCTTCCTTATGCTGAAATGAAGATATAGAACATATATTTTTTTTTTTCCTCTCAACGTTGCTGCATAAGTAGCGTTTTTATAATGGATTTTTGTCATCATAGTAGTGTTAATAAATCTAAGAAATGATGCTGTATTTGAACTCAGTGATGTGCTATGTAAGGACTTGCCTTCGGAACTGATTGTAAAACATTTGTATTGAAAAGCAATTATTAGAACTTAATTTTTCAGCAGTGACTAAATTAATCACCTCCTAATAATAATATTCACCTTTGGTAATGAAAGTGCTATTAAAATGCATTGGTTTTCGTACATTCTGTGTCCCAATTTATTGTTTGAGTGAGAAGTTCCACTCGTGGTTGTGCTAAAATATTTTTGGCACCATTCATTATTATACATAATGCAATTCAGTAAGTGAATATCTGTATGGAATGTAAGTATACTGTGTTTGTTGTCCAAGACTTAAAAAATAAGCAATCATATCTGAAAATAGAATTTCTATTGAAAGCATGTTTCTTGCATTACTTGAGATTAAAACCACCCTTGTATATTTTTTTTTTTTCTTTTGTGGCCTAACTAAAACACCACAGGGCTAGAGATATTACAGTTTGTGAAGACAGACTTGTAATAGGATCTATGTATAGGAAACAATTAAAGTATATTTATTTCATTGCTTCTAGGAGATGCACAGAGACACTTGCAAGGTACGGATTATTTTTTTTATGGCACAAGAATATTAAATTATTTTTATACAAAGTGGCCAAACACTGTGACTGTTGAAGACTGATTTATAGTGCAATAATACCATAATTGGTATGGTATTATATGCAAATTCTTGATTGTCAAGCAAAGTATATAGACACTGAAGAACCTTACCTGTAGTTGGTGCTTTGTTTTTCATTATTTTTGACCAAAATACAGGCAAAGAAAGTAATCTTCATACCTTGTTTTAAACAAGGTTTCTACAAATTATTAGGATAATTTTTCATGTAATTGAGGTTGTGCTTACATTTTAATTGTTTTTTATGAGAGAGACTTTGATGGTAAGAAATAATCTATTCATGAAAAAACAAGCATAATTATCATGTCAAGTTGTAAGTTAGTAAAGGTTAATGCCTTCAGTCACATGAGGAGAACTACCATTGATGTTCAAGGAGAATGAAAGAAAAGCACAAACTGACCTTGTTATACGAAAGAGCTTGGAACTACATTTTATAGGGCGAAAAGGAAAACTGACAACGATAATGGCTCTAGAGCCACCAGTTCCCAAAGCTAAGGTCAGTAAGTCCACCTCATGCAAATCCAGGCGTATACAACCCTAGACGCTAAAAGCAGTGTATGGTTCTATTTAAATGTAACTAAATAGCTACTAAACTTCTGAGAGCTCATTCAGAGCCAGCTTGTGTGACTGAACCAATGAATCAACTTATTTATAACCCCCTTGTGAAAAGAGAATCTGGGTTTGCTCAAATCCTACACAAATGAGGTTATGCCTGGGGATGTGCTATCACCTTGGCTTATGGTGACATAAGTCTGCTCTCTCATATGCTACATCATGGGAGACACTGCTGTATAGCCTCCTGTCATGGCATACCTGAATCCATATAGGTATCTGGTTCTTATTCTCATACTGAGTATGGGAATACTCTCTGTTGTTGATGCAGTGGTGTCATAGCTATAGTTTGGTAGTTGTGCTGGTGGGATTTGGGCAGTCAGGCTTTCCTCAAGACCTGTCCTCTTGCAATTCTTGCAGCAGCTTCTTCTTGCTGCAATTCTGGCATGGGGTTAAACTTAGAAATCGCTTGTGTGCGCTCCCCCCCGTCCCAAATCTCCTATCATTTTATACGTCATCTCTTTTCCAGTAATTGTTGCCGTTTCTAATACTGCAAGTGCAGAGGAGTGATGCTCTGGTTTCTGATGCTCATTCTGGAGGTGGCAGCAGGTGAAGCTGGTGTTTTGGTCCCGGAAAACTTCAACTGTGGAAGATAGCCACTTGTGCAGTGCATTTGGGTGCTACATCAGCATCTGTCTTAACTAGAGCTATATTAATAGTGTGTTGAAGCAGCTAAAAGGGAAGAAATGAAGTCAATGTAGAATAAGGCTTTTGGGGAAAACTTCTTTAAGTGAACTTCACTCCTGGTGATGGTGTTTCTGGGCTATGAAATGAGCTGACCAATGTGAATAAACTGAACTGCAAAACTTCAGGATGACAAATTTCTTGACAAGAATGTGCTAGATGATACCAAAAGCTGACAATATGTAGAGTTGTTCTTTACTGGAACACAGAATTAGAAACAAAGACAAAGTAATTCTGTAAATAGCAGAAGCTCCAAAGTAAAATAGAATAACAGCTTATCAACAAATCTGCCCTATTCACTATATCATGGCAGGTTAGAGATGTAGATGGCCTTTCCTCTAGCCTGGCAACTTTAGGGAATTTCCTTTTCTTCTTTTCACATATTCTCAGGGCTGGCTTTGGGCTTACTCCCTGCCATAGAAAGAGCGACTGGTTTTGGCCATCTCTCCGGATGTGTTCATGCTGCAACCAACTGGTTTTGCCCCATTTCTGCCTTCCCTCCCTGCCGAGTGCCAGTGCCCTGGGATGGGCTCCTGCTGTGTATGTCCAGCTGGGGCCAGTGAAGGAGAAGCCTTTCCCCTTCCATGTTCAAGTTTGCTCTGACCCAAAGTGTAGAAGCCAGGAGAAAGCAAATGGGCAGCTTTTCCTCCTGTTGTCCAGCTGTCCCTTTTTTTTTTTAAATGAAATGTGCAATACTTTGTTTATACTCTGTAGTTTTCTTTTTTTTTTTCTCTGCGTCCCACCTACTGAAAACTAGTGAAGATTCACTTTTGCATATGGATTTAGGGACTGAAGATGATTTGCCTAATGGTTGAATTTACTTTATAAATATGCCTATGCCCCCTGGTTCAGCTAACTTGTTGACTGTTTTACAGTATTTTTAAGGCAGTACTGCAAAATACCTGAGGAAATACATCCTTACAGAATCTAATTCCTTGCACTCTGCACTGAATCAGGTCTCAGTTTATTTTACGTGACAGAAGCAGAGTGAATATCACAATGTCCTTGGAATCTAGCATGGTTTTAATTGAATGCTATCTTTTTCTAATGCTACTGTGGAACACAAATTTAAATCCTTGGGATTGAATTTATATGACAGGCTGCCATTCTCACTAAAGTGGTGCATCACTTTATTTATTTTGCTTTGATGTTTCTTGACAAATAATAAAGCATCAGGTCCTTAGTTGTGAAGGTCTTGTTGCCTTTTTTTTTTTTTGAGACTCCTTACTTTTCAGAACCCTTTTGCTGACACACAGCAAAGTGCAACAACATTCATTTTAAAAAAAGGGACTAACAGTTCTCAAGCTCAGCAAGAATTCCAGTGTGATACAATTTAAGATAAGGAAAGCTTCATTTATGTAATAAAAAATAACCCCTAGTAAATGAGGTTTGTAATGCATTATCCTTCTTAGCCTTCCACTGGGCCCATAATTATGCAGAATATCTAATGTACTCTAATAATCTGATCTTAATTTGATAGTCTTTTCACTTTATATACAGATTAAAACACTACAACCCAGTAGATTAGAAAATAAAGACACTGATTACTTAACTGTAATAAATACATGATGCTGTGAAGGTGAAGATAAAAGCATGATGTGCGAAGTATGAGAATAAATTAAAATGCTAGGAAACAGGTGTGAGGAGACTTTGAGAATAGGTTTACATTTTTCATTATGGCATTATTGTGGTTCCATGTCCCAATCACAGTCACTTCTACTGGCAATAAGAAGGTAGATAAAAGTAAATCATTCCTAGGTTAATGAGCATATTATTAAAAATTAAAAAAAAATTAAATATGGACACATTTGGAAAAATAGAATTGCTATAAATTAAATTTTAAAAGCTCATTAGCTAGGGAGTATGATATTTTTAAAATATTATGTTTCAGTCCCTCTGTCCTAGGTAGCAAGCCTAGTTTAGTTTCCAGTGTACAAGACTCTTATATGCATGCTAATACCTAGTAAGGTGCATTAAAATCAATTTAAACAATCATAACAGTTACTGTTTTATCAGCTGAGATTGAGCAAATGGTAAGGATGCTGATGAAGCACTGTACCTTAGATGTATGTATAAAGTTTCTGTTGGAGGCATCCGCATTTGGATGACTTCATATAACACAAATAGTTCTATGTATATATTGACCTTAAAAAATTGAAACAAACAAAAACAGTGATCGGAATTTGGCAACAGGTACACAGATCATGAACAGCCGTGTAAAGTCAAGAATGTAATGATAAGGTCATCAGCCTGTATCTTCTATGTCCATGTGTGGTGGGTTGACCTTGGGTGGCTGCCAGACACCCACCAGCTGCTTGCTCGGTCTCCCCTCCTCAGCAGGATGGGGGAGAAAATAAGATGCAAAAGCTCGTGGGTTGAGATAAGGGCAGGGAGATCACTTACTAATTACTGTCATGGGCAGAATGGACTTGAATTGTGGCAAATTAATTTATTGCCAATTAAAAAT
>NW_009620188.1:0-4203 GCF_000690535.1 Cariama cristata
GGCTCCCCGCGCTCCCCTCAGCGCTGCCGTGGCCGTGCCGTTTCACGACGCGGTTCTGCGGTGTATGGAGCTGTAGGAGAGCGATCGCGAGGGGCAGGCCGCCCCTTGGAGGGGTGCCGGTGGAAGCCTGTCCGTCTCGTTAGCTGTCTTCAGGTGTGGCCAAGTTCGTTCAGCCGCCGGTACCGGTAGGCAGTAGTTCTGGGAAACTTACAGGGCGGATAAACTCTTTGAAAGCCCGAACTGCCGTCTGCGGCTAGTTTCATGGTTTTATAGGTCCCATAATTAGTAAAATGGTAGGAACACGCTAAAGTGGATGATTCAGTACCATAGGGGAGTAAGAGACTAGTGATTGAACTTCTTGGTATGCGTTAAAACCTTTCATTAAGTTATTGTAGTATCTTTGCTTTGCTTTTAAAGGTATTTTGAGGTTTGTTGTAGTACTTTTATTGTTAATCAAATTTCTGTTTGCTTATATGCGTAAAAGTAGGCGCAATTTCTGCCCCAGATATTTTAGTAGTGCCTTGATGTTGGGGGGGAAGAAAAAACAAGCCCTCAAACTTTGTGTTAAGCTTTATGACTGTAGTATCTGTAGTCTATGTAGCCTTGTTATATGATAAAAGAATAAGGAGAAGGAATATTTAACACTTATGGTGGTGTTTAAACACTGATGGGATTTAGAATAATTTAAAATACCTGAAGAGCTCTTTTTGTCAACTACAATTAGAATAGATTTGTATGCCAGACTCTTCTCCTGGCATAGGAAGTGCTATTCCCACTTAATATATAGCAAGATGAAGAAACATTACGTGGGGTTTATGAAGAGCTGGAACAAAAACAGAATTCCATGTGATTTTTTTTTTTCACTTACGATTTATATCCACTCCTATGTCCTCAATTCAGACACCTCTGAGTTTGTAAGTTATTGGTAAGATGATCAGATTGTTAGAGTGTGTGTGTGTTATGGACTATAGGCTGTAGAGTCGTTTGTCTTGGAAAAAGGTTGTTAACCCTTTCCTTACAGGTTTTAGATCTTGCTTCAGAAGACTGAATCTCAAGGATACAGGTTTAGACAGACTGATCATTGATTGTGTTAATGATGGTCTGTTGTGAGATTATGCTGCAGTGTTATGGAGTCCAGCGAAATGCTTGCTCGAAATGAAAGGAGTTTAGGAGTGGTTTGTAACATATTACAGTTCTGTATTTGTTAACCCATTCAGCCAGAGTTTTCTTCCTCTTTCTGTTTAACAGGAACGTAAAGGGACAGCAAAAGTCGATTTCCTGAAGAAAATTGAAAAAGAGATCCAGCAAAAGTGGGATGATGAGCGAGTCTTTGAGACTGATGCTTCGGATAGGCAGAACCAAAAGAGGTATCATTACTTTGAATTGTAGAGCTTCAGTTTGCACTTCTGTTGTGTTGTGCAGCTCCAGCAAAATTAGTCCCAGGACTGAGTAAAAAGTGAAGGACCCAAAGGGTCAGAAGATTTGAATGCTAAATTAGGAGGCATAGTAAAAACTGGTGTGTGGGGGTGTGGTGCTCATGCTGCGGAACTCTTTACTTAAAAGAAATGCAGTTTGTGCTTTAAGTATTCACTATCTTACAAGTTGAAATTTAAGACTGTAATTAATACTTAGTTTCTGACTGGAAAGTAGTAGATCAGTTTTACAATATGGAGCAATTTAATACGAAATTTCAGTGTTCATTATGGTAGTGTGTGACCACCTTATAAATAGAGAAGAAGCTGCTTTGCTAAACTAATGTTCTTGTGCTTCTAGTTGAAATGCCGTGTATTTATTTCAGGGTTTTGTCTGAAATGTCTGTGGTTGGACTTTTCCAAAACTCAGACTTAATAAATTCTTTGATATAATTCCTATTTGAACTAGAGGAGAGTCCCTAGAAGAAAACCTAACCCTTACTTGAAAAGAATGGAATTCCACCACAGTTATTCTCAGGTTGTTTTAGAATTGTAGAATGCTCTAGGTTGGAAGGGACCTTTAAGGGTCATCTAGTCCAGGCCCCCTGCAATGAGCAGGGACGGCTTCAACTCAGTTGGGTTGCTCAGAGCCCCATCCAGCCTGTCCTTGAATGTTTCCAGGGATGGGGCATCTACTACCTCTCTGAGCAACCTGTTCCAGTGTTTCACCACCCTCATTGTGAAAAATTTCTTTCTTACATCTAGTCTAAATCTACCTTCCTTTAGTTTAAAACCATTATCTGTCGCAACAGGTCTTGCTAAAAAGTCCCTCCCCAGCTTTCTTGTAGGCCCCTTTAGGTACTGGAACGCTGCTCTAAGGTCTCCCCAGAGCCTTCTCTTCTTCAGGCTGAACAACCCCAACTCTCTCAGCCTGTCCTCATAGGAGAGGTGCTTCAGCCTTTGGATTATCTTCGTGGCCTCTTCTGGATTCGCTCCAACAGCTCCATGTCCTTGTGCT
Source organism: Cariama cristata (assembly GCF_000690535.1). NCBI lineage: Eukaryota > Metazoa > Chordata > Aves > Cariamiformes > Cariamidae > Cariama > Cariama cristata. Next base: position 2,431 of record NW_009620188.1, read on the forward strand.
GAGGACCCCAGAGCTGAAGGCAGTACTGCGGGGGGGGGGGGTGGAGTCCCCAGAGCTGAAGGCAGTACTGCAGGGGGGTGTCTCACCAGAGTGGAGTAGAGGGTCTAACAATGTTCCTGATTTATTTTTTTATTACTATCTAAAGTTTTTTGTTAATTGTGAAGTTCTCTAACTACACTTTCAGTCATGCATTTGTTGTATTTCTGCTTCTTTGATTGAAGCTTCCTCTTCTAATGTGATTTCATTGTGTTTCTAGAGGGACTGTGTCTGAACCATCTCTTGTTTTCTGCTGTTCCCATGTAATAATGCCATTGGTAGGATTACCTTTGTTCTTTTATTTTGTTAAAAGAAAAACCTCTCTTGTTGACATCATCTCTGCGCATGAATCTGTACTGAGGTTTATCTGGGGTTTTCTTTTCCTTTTTGGTATTTGCCACTTCTAATTCATTCAAACTGCTGTGAATTTTACCTTGTTTTTCTTATTTGTTACTTAAGGAATTTTTTTTTAATAGAGCATTCTACTTCTAATCTATGCTAGTTTTGGTCAACATAACTTTTTGCTTTGATAATGGCTTTCTAGTCTTGTAGTAAAATATTCCTGAACTGCTGTCTGTTGATTGTAGAAGGTGCTTATTTCTTTGTTTTAATTTTCTCCCACCTGGTTGGTTTCATGATTGTTCTCAGCTTTCTGAAATTGGTTCTTCTGAAACAGCAGGCATGTGTAGCGCTGGTTAGGACTCTCTTTGCTTTCCACATGGCAGATACAGTCTGCTGTAGTGCCTGAGCAGCGTCCAAGTTTTAATGTTCTGTTCCACCCATGTATCTGTCCCAGCAGGGTTTGCTGGTGGTAGGTGCGGTGCTGCTAGAGGGAACTGATGGGGGACGGCTTCTGAGTGCAGTGGTGGCCTCTTGCTCGGGACTGGATCGTAAGGGTGGCAGCCTGAGGAAGGGATGGAGCAGAGCTGCTGGGAGGAAGCATGTTTCATGGGCGAAGGGAGCATACTGCGGGGTTAAGAAAGACAGTTTAACTCTTGGTTTTATTTCTGCTGTAGAGTAACCCCAAGAAACTTGTTTAAGACAGAAACTCTGAAAATGCTTAGTGTGCTTGGGAGCATAGTTCCTCTCAGATCAGTAGGTTAGATATTCTTTACAGTGTAAAGAGGGGCTTCCTTGTGGAACAGCATTAGTTGTTTGGGTAGGTCTCTGACTGAAAAAGCAGTGACCTTGGCATCATGAGGTTAGTTATTTGTTGTGTGGGAAAGTCAAAATAAACCAAGATGATAACAAAAGTGGTGTAACAGGTGGCAGTTTCTTAAACTGTGATATTTTGCAAGCAAACAAATGACTTGGCCTTTATTTATGCATGATTATACCTCAGTGGTAGTGTCTGAAGGGAAAATACAAGGCACAAAGGTGAAGATAGAAATTTACAATGTCCTTAAGATCTAGAAAATATCTTGGTTGTTTTGAGAGGTCAGGTTACAACAGCATGATACATATTCAAAACACTGTGCAACAGTAGATCCCTGTGAAATGAGTAATTATTTACAGCCACTAAAAAATCTGAACTCTGTGTGAGATTAAATAAATGACTTTAAGCCTTTGCAGTAATTAATTTACAGTAGCAAGATTAGAAATTACTACCCTTGGGAAGATACTATGTCTATTTCAAAGTTTCTTTGTGATACGAGTCCTATGTGGGTGTTTTTCTGTGGTGGTGGTGGTGTTTTTGTGGTTTTTTTTGATCATAGAATGGTTTGTTTGGAAGGGACC
>NW_009620189.1:0-11609 GCF_000690535.1 Cariama cristata
TATTAAAGTAGTTTTAATTTCCAGCCCTTTTCTCCAGTCTCTCTCCCTTTTCTCCGTCCTTTCCCCTCCTGGGGGGAGGGAGGGGGTTAACAGAGAGCGTCTGCCGCCCGTTTTAAGGGCCGGCCCAGCCTTAAACAGTGACATACTGTAAGTATGCTATTGCAGTTGTACCATCACTGCAGCTGTGATTGGTGCTACATATGGTAGTAGATCTTCATGTTTCATAGTTTTCTCCAACAGCCTTCCTACAATTATTCATAACTGTGACAACAATATTAAAATCTTATGATTTAGGGTTATTTATTTGTAATGATAATCTATGCATATGTTTACAATGATAAGTCATGTTACCTACTAGAAACAGATAACAGTTGATGCTGAGAATACAACATCCATACTATGTATGCTTTGGTGCTTAGCTTTGAACTAGCTCTTGTCTGATTTCATGGATGGGGCTGCTAGCAGAAGTGAGCATGCTCCAGGGGCACATCTTCAGGTACAATTTAATCCAAAATTAATCCTGTTGCATGCTCCAACGTCTTTCCATGAGATGAACCAAAGTAGAATAAGTTGGGACAATCAAGGAAAACTTTAAACACAGTCTATCTTCAAACAGAAAGTGAAGTCAATAAAAATTGTCACTGTCACTACTTTACAAAGTTATACATAAATGCAGAAGACAGTATAACTTCCATGAAAAGAGCAGAAATCACCCAACTGTAAGTCTTTCATCTGCAATTAAAATTGATCACAAATTCAAAGATGCTTTAGGTCAATCTTTTTATTTTTGCATGTGCTTGAAAAAATTGAGAAAAATGTGTTCTTGGGGTTTTCCTAGTTTTCCTATTGAAAACAATAACAACAACAACAACAATAAACAAATAAAAATGATAGCTTGTCAATTTGAAAATCAAGAATTTTTGAATGATACATTGCTAAGAAACACTATTTTTTTTTCAAGAGAACAACTTTTCATTTTATTTTTTGTGCTTTTTAAATAAGAGTACATACATAGATTCACAAGCATTGTCCATAACTCCCTTAATGAACATCCTGTTACTTCATGCAAGACTAGGGTTTGTGGTTCAAATTACTGTAAATTCACTCTGGAAACGTATATGTTGGAATTGGTGTCTCCCATATCCATTGTGAATTGACAAGCTAGTGAAAAGAATTAATTTCCCCTTGGCTTCTGAATGACATATGAATGTCCCTGACAGTTTTCCCAGTAAATGAAGAGTTCCCAATACTTGAAAATTTCAGTATAGTTTCTTTTTCAATTATCAGCTGGTACTATCTGTTAAATTTGATCCAAATTTGCCAGCTGATTCACCTGATGTGAAGAGGCTTTTTTGCAGATAAACCTTTCAAGAATCTGTTCACAGTCATGTCAGATAAGTTTTTCCCTTTGCTTCTTCAACTATTTCTTATTGAGTTATTGTCATTTGTATTCCAGCAAGATGTATTGCCTCTCACTGAGACAGGGTCCCCTCATAGTAGGCACAGAGAGGGAGAGACAATCCCTGGCTTATACGGTTTATTAATTGACTAGATAAACAATGGGAGGTAGGAACTTGCCTAAGGTGATAATGGAGATCATTCATGGGGACAACACTGGAAACCTTTACTCATTATGCTGAACTCCAATGTCATGCTGATGGACCTCCTAACAGCATTTAAAATGCACAGTTGTTTGAGCTGGGGAAACAGAAATTAAACACATTACTTGAATGCATCTTCCCCTGCCCGTCATTCTCAGTCTTTTTTTTTCTTTTTATTCAGAAAAAATACCCTTTAAGACTTACATAGCAGACATTTCTTTCTGTTTCTTGAAGTAATTCCTTTATGTTTGTCCTATTCTGGCAAAACATTTAGAAATAAGCTAGATCATTCTTCCAGCCTGTTATATACATGCACTTTGAAATGGCAGATAGAGTCAAAAGGTTAAGAAACAATTCCGACATCTCCTTAACAGGACTAGAACTACTGCCAGGCAGTAAGGTTCTATTACCAGCATTTAATGGGAGTTAACCCATTCTTGTTTGCAATATGTCACTAGTACACAGACCTCCTCAGCTTTGTCATACCTCCTCCTCTGATGTTCAATGAAGTGTTCTCTTTTCCTTTCACAATTTTTTTCCTCACTCTGAAGTACTATAATCATTACTGATTCTGTAAACTGACATGCCTGTCAGCAAATGTGTTCTTGATATCTCACATACACGCTTACTGAAGCCTTAAGTGCTGACTTTATCTAACTGGTTTTCTCAGACTAGGCATAAAAAATATAGACACATTTCGCCTCTTGCTTAATTATTATTTTGTAAAAAATCATCAAATATGCTTTTTTCTGTCAGTCTACATGGCTACAGTGGAAGGAGATTAAAAAATTAAGACTGTCTATTCATACTGTTCCTTGTGAAAAAGAAAGATTTCACTGACTGTGTGGCAAAATGGATTATCATAAAACATGGCATCATGCTTTGCTGGGAAAATGTGTCATCTGCTTTGATTTAACCTCATTGTGGAGTAATTGTCACAAGTGTCTTCCACACGAAATTTTTCCTTCTCCCATTTGACTGACTAAGATTAAATGTCAATGCAAGGGCACCTAAATAAAGCAGAATAACAGATATTTCTGTAGATATTCCTATTGTTGTCAGTGGAGTTTAACATCAGATCAATACAGAGAGGAAAGTGATATGCATATTGCTTTCCAGGGACAGTAAGATGGCTTTAAAGCAAAGTCACATATGCTAAACTCCTAAACATCTTACCTGCTGGCTAGATGCTGATCCCTGTGAACTTTTCCTAAAATACCAAGAAGACAGATAAAATAGATCGATCTAGAAATCTTAGGGCAACATTCCCAGTAACGTGAAGAATCTTATCCTTCACCTAGTGAAGTAATACTTCTACTTAATATAGCAGCATCTCTAGAGTGACAGTTATATTCTGCTGCCCTTTGTCTTAGGAGAGAAAGGAGAGCAGAAAGTTATGATGGGATTACAGATAATAAAATTAATAAACCCACATTTTTTGGTTTGTAAAATGAGCTTGAACCGAAAATTCCCAGAATACAAAAAAGGTAAAAGGAAAATACTTCACTCTTGACCAATGCAATAGTTATGCCCCGAGAATTATCATATTTCTACTCACCATGCACATTTGGATTCTTGTAAAACACTACACTGTGTACACACATTGCTGTCAGGTTATTGAAATTAAGTTGTCTGGTTTGCAGAAAAATTATTTCCTAGTTTACAGGTCACCTCATTCCATCTGTCTAAATGAGACAGAGATCCAGATATAGTCTAACTCAGAGAATGGCATTTACCCTATAGCTAAACTTGTTAAATGAGTTCATAAAAGCATGAATGATGTTGTTTGTGGGAAGCAGAACATGCTTCCATCTTCTGCTGTCTTGTCATTCCTGAATTCTGGATTTCCTTTGTAGTTCTCAGGATCAGTCTGTAGATTTCCAAATAAAGGGTGAATAGTATCTGCTGTGTGGATGAATAAAGTCTGCTACTTTGCTTTGCTTTGCTTTGCTTTTCCTTTTTCTTTTTTTTTTTTCTTGACAGTTATAAACTGAGGTAATTATAGTTCACTATTCAGACATAAAACATGGTTTCATTTCGAGTCTTAAATAGTATTTGGACTGCAAGATTCCCTTATGTGTAGGCACTGAGTGACTCATTCAAAACTGAATAGATTTTAAAATAAAACTAGAAATTCATTTTGTGAGAGTGTCTTAATAGAAAATCAGTCCGAAAAATAATTTATGCCATAGAAAGGATTCTACTCATCCAAAAAAGGAATTAATTTTCTTAGTGCTTTCAAATGTCAGTAAAGGTTGGATTTAGTTTAAAAAGTTAAATGACTCAGAGACTTTTTTAAAAATCCCATCTTTTTATCTCTACACTGATTTTCCCAAAGAATTCACCATCATTTTGAAAGGATTTTGTTGTTTTTATGGGCACTGTTGTTTTGCTTGATTTCCACTTGCTCTGCTGTGGGGCACCAGTCCTTGTGACATCAGAACTGTGGCCAGTTGAACTATTTAGCTCTAGAGTCACTTATGACAGCAGAGGGTGACTAATCAGCAGAAATGGATTATCTCCCTAGCAACAGCAGTTCAACCTTCATGGAAATATCCAGGGAGCTAGTGATAGAGAAACAGGCAAAATGGAATTATCTCTGAATTAACAGCATTTGACCAGGTAGCAGTGGAGAACAGAACGACTCCAGCATACCCAGGCAGGAAGCCCAGAGCATAGGAAACATGTAGCTCCTTTCAGAAACTCAAACACAGAGGTTTTGTCTTCCACCTCCCAAGACAGCATCCTACAGAGCACCAAGTTACACCCAGCCCTTCACTCCTCATTCAAAACACTCAAAACCTTATGTTCAGATTGTCTAACTGAAGAACTAAGGAACTGAAATAGTTAACTAGATAGTCAACCACACTGACAAATTTCTTTCCCCTAGAAGAAAGAAACTTTCTACAGTAGGGATTTTTCTTTTGTGGGGGACTGCAAAGACCTTCTGCAAGAAATAAGGACTTTTGCAGCTTATCTTCTGCTTTAAGTGCAAGGCACTTTTCCTTGATTTTATCTTCTCTGATATCATACATGTGGGTGGATGTAGGTGTGTGTACACATCATGTTCAAAGAAAAATCCAGCACACTCTACACACTGTATAGGAGTGAAAAAAAAAGTTCATCATATCTCTTCATATCATACAGGGGAATGTCCAGCTACTACAATGAAAAACTTGGTGAAAGAATCAGAACAGGACATAAAGGGTTCTCAGACAACTTTACCACCTGGCAAGTTTACTTGCTCTGAATGACCCCAAAAATGCGATGTACTCTGAAGCATGTGGGAAAAGAACAGCAGATTGTATTGGCACTTAGGTAGAAGGCGGCTGCGTCATGCAAAGTGTTACACAGCCCGCATTTTCTTTCTTTTTATAGAGCAAGAACAAAGAACAATATCTCTGGCTCCTATGTCTTAATAGACAGTGGCTCATGGGATTCTTGCCAAAGGGTTAAGTGCTGTTGTTTGGCCCTCAGTTTTCAAAGATAGAAATGGCCATCTTTCAATAGTAAATTTTTCTATGCTAAAGAAAGAAAAGTCAGCTGAAGGGAGAAAAGCAACAGTGAATACAACGGGGAAATAACAGCTGCGATACAATCTTACTCTTAGTTGAGCACTTAGTTTGAGATGGGTTTTCTTTTTTTTTCAGTTTTAATTCTGAGATGGATTTCTATGGAAGTTTGTTTTCAAAAGAAGGTATTATTCCACTACCGTACACATTTAGATGTATTTGCCACTGAGCTTTTGAAGGATTCTAACAGCATATTATGAAAAAAAATATGTTGGCAATTGTTCATGGAAAATATCTGACAGTAAGGTCAAGTGAGCCACGAAAGAAGTGACATTCGTTGATTAAGCTCTTGCTACAGCATGAAGCAAGGTGACCAAGAAAAGCATACTGCATTTAAGGATTTAGTCATATTTTCTATGGTAATAGTGTACTTTTATGTGTGCTAAAGAATGGAAACGAATTTTAATGCTTATCAGGCACTTAGGCTATCTTACACGAAACCAGATTTGGCAACTCCTCCTGCAGCTGTTGCAAACAAGTCCAGTCAATCATCAGTACTTGTGTGCTTCATTCATCCCTCTGTAAGAGAAATAGAGAAGCAATAGACTCAGAACATTTGGAGATTCAGTTTCAACAAAGTGGATGATTTTCTTTGCAGAGCCAAGTCTTTTAGTTTGTTGTTGTTGGGTTTTTATAATAATTTCACCAGCAGAATTAGATTGAGATTGCTGCCTTCACAACTGCAGAAAGCAAACAAAAACTGTTTTCCAAGCTTCTAACAACCTCTGAGCTTCACCAATGTCTTCTAATGGAGAAAAAGTGTGTGCGCAACCCATCTTGAGTTATGTAACCAAAGCTATCAAAACCACACCTGTATGTTTTTGTCACATGCCATCTGTGGCATGTTGTAACTTCAAGTGCCACATCAGGTAACAGAGTATTATCTGGTATGTAACTACTGTTTTCCACCAGTACACCAGCACTTGATGGGGTACTCTAAAATATTGCAATAGTAGACAACGATATTAGTAATAGTTAAAGTAATGATGATAGTGGATTCTTTAGCAACATTTTCTAAATAGAATTCAATTTACTATACACTTGGTAAAATCTAGCATTTTGAGTCTCCTTCTTGAATGCCTTCACTGAATTGTTAGCTGCATTTATATGAAGTATCTACAGGAAACTCAGGGAACTTCCTTTCTGATAGGCGACTTTTGACATGTTCTTTAGTTGCCACTGCTGATGACACAAGTTTCAAGAGACACTAATTTTGTATACTCATTGACCCTTACCACTCAGGAGAAGTGACAAGTGCCTATGTCAAAGTCTATAATCTGATTCAACTAGTAGCAATTAACTCGTCATCTGCATGATGGTCTACCTAGTCATCTGCACAGTACTTTCAAATGTGTGGTCTGCTGAGAATTCCTCTTCTTTGTAGTTATTCAGGTAGACACATTCAGATGCTTAAATATTTCCAAAGCTAACCTATAATCTATTGCAAAGCACATTTAGCATAAACTGAAATCTGAAAGAAATTATTTTAAATGCCAGAATGTCAATATGATCTGTTGTCTTATTTGGCACTTTGATTATTTGCCAGAAATCTGTCTTGCTTGTTGCTGTTGTTTTTGGGGAAAGCTGCTTGATTTGTTTTGTTTTGGTTTCTTTTTGTTTCATTTCATTTGTTTTTCTGGAAAACTCGGCCAAAGGCCATATACATGTTTATCAGGTCCTGGTTATTTGATTGGTCAAGTCTAGGTAATGATATACACATGCCAAGAGTGTGTGCAAAATTTGGGATTTTTTTTTCCTCATGAAAAATACCATCCAGGCTTGAACAATTAGATGTCCTTTATGCATTCTGCTTCCTTGGTAGAAACCATGGTCAAGTTTTCAAAACAAGATGGAATAGAATATATTGCAACTTATTTACAGTAAGTTTGTAGTAGCCTTTAGTTCATTCTCCCTTTTAGTCATACAGTTTCTATTCTCTATCATAGCTGCAAGCATCATAGTTGCTTTTCACCAATAAGAGGTTCTAAATTCCATACATCAATGACATTGAATGCATTCTCATCCCTTGTTGAGGATGTGCAGATGACTTACAGGGGATGGGGAGGGACTTTTTAGTAAGGGAGCATAATTTACTACTACATGGAAGTATCAGCGCTGCACCAGGCATCACTGATTACTTGATTTTAGAGTGAAGATGATGTCTTAGAGAATATAGAGAACCATGAACTGAAAGTAAATTCTTCCAGCCTTAGTGCTTTCCTATTTCTGAATATTTTTTCATCTGAAACAGTGATTTTACCATTTTTCTTATTTATAATTTTTTATCATTGCAAGATTGCATGCAGCGGTGATAGTTTAATGCCTGCGCTTCACTTTAGATCACAAAATAAACCATACAGATAAGGAATCAACCTTATCATCGTAGAATCAGAGAATGATTTGGTTGGAAGGGTCCTTAAAGATCACCTAGTTCCAAACCCCCTGCCATGGGCAGGGACACCTTCTACTACACCAGGTTGCTCAAAGCACTATCCAGCCTGACCTTGAACACTTCCAGGGATGGGGCAACCACAACTTCTCTGGGCAACCTGTTCCAGTACCTCACCACCCTCATGATGAAGAATTTCTTCCTAACATCTAATCTAAATCTATGTTTTTCCAGTTTAAAGCCACTGCCCCTTGTGCTATCACTACATACCCTTGTAAAAGGTCCCTCCCCAGTGTTCTCGTAGGCCTCTTTTAGGTACTCGAAGGCTGCTATAAAGTCTCCCTGGAGCCTTGCCTTCTCTTCTCTTCTCTTCTCTTCTCTTCTCTTCTCTTCTCTTCTCTTCTCTTCTCTTCTCTTCTCTTCTCTTCTCTTCTCTTCTCTTCTCTTCTCTTCTCTTCCCTTCCCTTCCCTTCCCTTCCCTTCCCTTCCCTTCCCTTCCCTTCCCTTTTCTCTTCTCCAGGCTGAACAACCCCAACTCTCTCAGCCTGTCTTCATAGCAGAGGTGCTCCAGCCCTCTTATCATCTTCATGGTCCTCCTCTGGACTTGCTTCAACAAATCCATGTCCTTGTGTTGAGGGCTCCAGAGCTGAAGGCAGTACTGCAGAGGAGTTCTCACCAGAGTGGAGTAGAGGAGGAGAATCCTCTCCCTCGACCTGCTGGTCACGCTGCTTTGGATGTAGCCCAGGTTACGGTTGACTTTCTGGGCTGCAAGCGCACATTGCTGGGTCATGTTGTACTTCTCATCAAACAACATCCCCAAGTCCATCTCAGGCTGCTCTCAATCCGTTCTCAGCCCAGCCTGTATTTGTGCTTAGGATTGCCTCGACCCAGGTGCAGGACCTTGTACTTGGCTTTGTTGAACTTCATGAGGTTCGTATTTTGAAGTACATTGGTTATTTGCTATGATACACAAATGAAAACATGAAGGAATACTAGGAAGCAGAAAAAAAGCAGTAAAACAATAAAAAATAGTGCATAAGCATTAAAACATTATTGAATTGTCTCTTTTTTTCCTTCTAAGTCCTTTCTTGTTGCCCTGGTGGTATTTGCTCAACCTAGACAAAAGACTTTTGCCACCTCTCAAGAATCCAGAGGACATCAACATATGTTGATCTCAGATTACACTATACTGACTGACCTACTTGGTCTTGCCTTCAAGTTTTGGTTAAGGTCTGCATTTCTTTGTCAGTTTTGTGAGCGACACACATTTGTTCTCCTCCCTTTCCTGAATCATCAGTCTGCAACCTGCACTGAGCTCTGCTCCTGTGCTTGCTTGTTTCCAGTAATATGCCAACGATAGAAGATGAGTAACTACATCAAAATAAAGCTCTAATATACCATATCTGTGCTGTCCCAGTGTCCCATTTACCCATCATTATCTTTTCACTTACTCCCAAAATAGCAAATATCTTGGACACTTGTTATCTGACAAATTCATAGGTTAATACAAAGGTACAATTCTGAGCAGTCTGCTCAAGACTTTACACACTGACTGACAATTGTTTTATTGCTGCAAGCTAATTTAAAATGTTAATGCCATGATGCCACCAGTACCATCTCACTGCTTTCCATTGCACTGATTCCGCTGCCCTCCCTGAAAAATCCTTGCTTCAGAAAACTCCCAGGACTTGCATTTCCTTCACTGGAGGAGAGAAGGACCATGTCTCTAAATGATTATTGTATCTTTCTAAATGCATTATTGTATTTCTGATAAGGTTATCATTTACACTGACTTGGTAAGCCAAACTGCAGGGCTGACTCCGCAGCTATCATATCCTAGCATAACTGCTGAAATCAACTGTATTATATTGAGTTACCTTGTGGAGTAATTCATGTGTGGAGCGTGTTAATGGCTCTTCTCACATTCTCATATTCATATTTCCTATAAAGATTCTACATAATGACCAACCTTCTCTACTTGGTTTTCAGCATTTTTTTTTTTTTTTTTTTTTTCTGTGTGAGAAAGACTTTCTAGCCTGGGACTCCATCTTTGCACTTTAGCTCACGAAGTCTCCCCGGCTGTTTTGAAATGTACATGCATTGTACAAGCCTAGATATAAATCATCTATATTGGTGGGGACTTATAGGCCCTGTCTTTCAGGTTGTCATCCAGCTCTCCCTGGTTTGTTTGGGTTTTTTTTTACCTAAGAAAAAGTAAAATGCTTACTGTAAGAGGAAAGGGAGCAGTCAGAAGTGTGGTGTAGCCCTTTTGTTAAAAAAAAAAAAAAAGCCTTAATCGTCAGGAAATCCAAGTCTGTTTAGATTCTTAGTAGAGGATCCTAAAGAGAGGATTTCTGCAAGGGGAGGAGCAATGTTCCTTTTACTTTTTGCTTAACTTTTAGATCTAATTGGGATACTTCAGAGCTGGAGACTAATGGAAGAGTTCTATCTGAAACCACTAAGGGCTATACTGCTTAAAAACAGGCCAAGAAAGGCTGCCTGCCTTAGTAAGACATTAAAGACCTTTTAAAATTAGAATGTTATTTAACCTTGGCGTCAAATTTCTGATGGGAAGAATAAACTCTTTAAGAAGCCTCTCTGAAAATGGAGTTCTGCGCAATGTAGTAGACACAGATGGCTGTTTTCCCCTTCTTTTCCTTTTGACTAAATTTAAGGTGCCTTAAAATGTGAAAAGCTTCTCTTGCATCACTTCCTAAAAAAAGGTCAAATAATTTTTCTCTCTCCAGCCTAGGAACCACCACAGAAAGAAAATCCATTGATTGTGAAGAAAATCCCGTACACTGAGAACTGGAAAATTGCTCAGCACTCCCGAGATTTCCTGGGGGTAGCCACCAGCAGTTGTGTTGAAGGGACCTATCTTCCCATTATGCTGCTCCTGAAAGGCTCCTGGCACCTCTTGGAACCCAGGACTGCCAAACCCCTGGCAGGGGAGGGAAGCTTACAGCAAGGGCTACAGGCAGAGCAAGTTACTGGTTTAGTGTGGGGAAAGTGTCAGAATATACCAAGTTTTATAAATTAGTTTAAATGTGAAACAGAAACTGGGATAATAAAAGACTTAATTCGAGGCTAGTGATGAGTCCATTACAGACAACGATGATTATTTTGACTAGATTTGTCAGCATCTGCAGCTGTGAATACTTTTTCTTTCTTCATCTTTAGATAGTCAGGTAGTTACTGCCATATACTTCATTATGCATTCATGTACTTCACATTTATTTTTTTCCTGTAGGCAACTTGTTTTGGTTTCATTTGGTTTGGTTCTTTCACCAACAGGAGCAGTAGCAGTGCTTTCGGGGGTTTCTAGGTATCCCTTGAACAAAACTTGTCACTATATAAAACAGAGTATTAGGATCATTTACATATCTCACATTTAGTTCCCACCTCTTTTTGACATTGCTAACCATTCTCTTCCAGTGATGAAGTATCTTTGCAATTCATTAAAATGCTTCTGTAAAGTAAATTTCTCTGTATCTGGGAAAGCTAAAGACTGCATCAAATGAAAAAGACTTTGAAAAGCCTTCAAACAGACTTCTCAGGGAATCTCTGCCTACAAAGTATTCATACCACTTATTGTGAAATACCCTGTTCTGAGTTGATGACTACAACATTAGTACTGGGAGAGAGGACACAAGAGTTTCTGACAATTTTAATCATTTTTCTTTATTTTTTTTTCTTTTTATTAGAGAAGGTATAGGGTCAGATTTTCAGAATTTAGTTTTGGCTTGCTTCTATGCCTTCCATCTTGAGTGGAAGAGAAATTAAGGCAACAGAAAAGATGCTTCAGAATCTTCCTTTAAGGTATTTAGGAAGAAGAACTAAGTTTTACAGTGAATTCATACAGTGCATAACACAATAGAGATAATTAACTGAGACCTCCAAGTGCTATTGTATTATAAACACTCATTTACCTAGCAAACTAATTTAGTTTCTTCCATGGACTGTGGATGTCTCCTGCACAGACATGTGGAACATAATGAGAATATTGATCTGTCACTCCTTCAATACTACATTGTGCTACAGTTTTAG
>NW_009620189.1:11640-23348 GCF_000690535.1 Cariama cristata
AAGATGTATAGTAATTGCTAGTGCATTTCTAGTGCAGAAGGAAATTTCCTTCCTGAGCAATGTCTGTCTCTCTTCTACAGTATTGACTAGGAAACATCATCCAAGCTGTATTTCAGATTCCCTAGTGTCTCCATTTCCTAACCTCCAATGCATGTGCCTGTTGGACACAGGTGTGACAATGACATGTATTATAAACAAAGAATGGGGAAGCGTCCTGTTTAAAGTTTCTGCAGTGTGACTCTTGAGTAAACTCATAGAGGCTGTTCTGTTTATATAGGTGAGAGAGGGAAATAACAGTCTGAAAATACTGTGATAATGGAAAAACTAAAGCCAAAAGATTAGTTAGAACTAAATTTTCAAATAATAATAATAATAATATTACATGTAGCACACAACATAGGCTATACCTACATTGTCAGGTAGTGTAGGCCAGTAAGAGCAGATGTGGAGGGCAAAAGAGTTGTTGCTAGGAATCTGGTTCTTGCACTATACATCTTTCAGGGCATTTTTCCTTCAGACCAGCTCTGGACCCTTTGCATAGACTGAATGTCCACTTGCAGCTGGACTGTTTTCATTTTGCTGCCAAAGAAATATCTTCCAGGACTTGGTTGAAGCCAAGATGGGGAGAACACAGGCGTTGAAGAGTTAGTAGATGACCTACTTTAAGAGTTAGACCTATCACACCCCAGATGTGTTCCAGCTGCCTATATTTGATGAGACAGCAAGGAAGACCATGGACCTTGATCCCCAAGAGATGTCATTAGAAGTGAAACATAGCTGAGCGCTAGAGCCTGAGAGTCAGGTCTTGAAAACAACATCTATTTTGTGCCCCAAGGATGGTGCAGGAGGGCTGGATAGAAAATCCGTGCTGGAATACTGTTCTGAAGATGGTATTAAAACCCCTGTGTCTTTATGAGCCTCCAAGCCAGACTTTTTCCATGGATCAAGAACAAAGGTCAGGAGATTTCAGTGAACCTGTTAGTGAGAGAAGATTTCTAGCCAAGGCCCACAAAGCTGCCAGATGGTCAAGATCCCTTAGAATCATTTCAGCACACTCTTCCCTTCTCCAATAAGCTCTGTCAGAGATGCAGCAACCCTCAGGCCAAGCGCACAGAACAAATGGCAATACATTTGATGTTCTCTGTATAGGAAAAGCACATGACTGATTGACTCCTTCTGTTACTGCGACATTGATAGTGGCTTTCCTCTCTCCAAGCTGGTGCCTTGCCAGTAGTGGAAACTAGATCAGACTGCAGAGGCCAGTCCCTTCTCACTGCTAAGAGAAGATTCTGGCTATAATCTGGTCATATGGGGCAATTTCCTAATGGTTTGTCAGTGGTTTAAGTAGGATGTCTCCCATCCAGGGACACTACATTACTTCTTAATGGCAAAAACAAAGAAAGAGCCAAGAGACCTCCAACTCCTGGTGTATCAGACCTGAGCACAGAAGCAACCAGGTGGTCTAAAACAACTGTCACAGACCTGTTCCCCATTTCTGCAAATATCAGACTTCCCAAGCAGCATATTTTGTGTGGATACTAATAGGCTGAGGCAGGCAAGAGTCCTGGGACAGGTCGGATTGGAACATGTATCTGCTAGGAGAGCCTGTCAGGCAGGTAGAGGACATAGACTGTAGGATATCAGGAGAGATCAAGTTGCCTAAACTGAAGCACAGAGCGGGCACAGCTAATAAGAGCCAGAGATGGGGTTAGGCAATGCAGATGCAACTGTCTCAAGCTGCTTAGCTGGCAAAGCTGGATCTGAACTTGGCACTGCTGCTGAAGTAGCAGTATAGAATTGGCCTACAGTACTCTAGGGAGCCTCTGCAGTTGAACTGAAAGAGAATGACGGGGGAGATTTGAGCAGATTTTTCTATTTTATACCTTGTCTAGAGAATGCTCCGTCATCCCTGTCAGAGCTGGTTTATCCCTGTGTTTCATAGCAATATATAAGCAAAGCAAATGCTGCTGATTGCAGCACTTGGCAAGTAAATTCTAAATACTTCCCAGGGAAAAAAATCTTCAGGTCCTTTTAGGATGTCTTCACTTGCATTTAAAGATGCCCTAAGTTAAACACAGTGCTACAATAGTTACAGGAACAAACGGTAAACAGTTTCAGAGAATGCATCTAGTCTAAGCTTGTTTACCTAATGAAATGTCCTCACTCTTAGTTATAAGTATGAGAAACACATGTGTTTTAAATGGATACACAAACAGATAGATTCTTACAGTCCCTGAGACACTTATCTGGGACATAGATTTTATTTAATGGACCAAGGGAAAATTATTTGTAAGGATCTCTCTTTCACAGGTGGTTTGGCGCAGGAAGCTGGCAGCACATGGCTGGGCCCCTGGATGCCATCCATCCCCAGGGATCTCAGGCATCCCTGTAGAGCATTCGACTTCCAACACAGTCCCTCTCACCTTGCTTCCTGACAAGAGGAATTTCAAGGCAGCCCTTAATTAATGTCTCCTAGATGAAGATGGGACCCAAAGAAAACAGAACTTAGTCTGGGAATTCACTTGGTCCTCTGCAGAAAGTTTTGCTCCAATCCCTTCTGTAGCCTTGCCCTCTTGCTCCTTTTTGTGTGTTTGCAGACAGGCATATACTGCTCCTCTGTGTCCTACAGCCCAGTGTCTGATCATCTAGGGTGAGGAGGGGGAGATATTCAAGGATCTTAACTTCAGGCATCTTAATGATCCAGAGAAGTAGACGGGAAATGACCTGAACTCCCTCTGTAGTCAGAGCGCGATGATCCCATGGAGAACAATTCAGGTCACCTTGGTTAGATTCTTGCTCTGAATTACCCTCTGGAGGAGCCCATCTATCTCCATTAATTACAGAGGGAATCTAGGAAGCCTATCATGCTAATGTAAGTGCTGAAGTTAGGTACTATGAAAACCTCCCTTCAACCTATGAGCTCCTGGAATCTTGTGTTCCACTGCTCTAAATATACAAGGCTTCTCTTATTAGGGGAGAAAAATCAGGAAGAATTTTCAATCTTTTTTATTGCACTTGACTTTAAAACAAAATCACTAATCAGACTCACTTTTTTTAAAGTGTACTGTTGAAAGAAAAAGAATGTATAGCTTTCCCACACACTTATGCTAATATGCACAATCACCGCTAATAATGAGGGCATCACAGCTTCATTCCTGTCATTGCCTTTCATTTTCCCATGTGTCTGATCTCCCTAGTTACTCTGACTGTCATGTCTATTATTTATTAACACAGAAAGGCATTAAAATGCAATTTCCTCATCTATTTGTTTCTTTCCTAATTACACACCATTTAATACTCAAAGAAATTCAGCAATGCTCGGTTTGATTTTTCTCAGTTGCATATATGTATGAGTTTGTATTTAATCATTGTTTTTTGTGATTGTTGTTGGTTTTATTTATGTGAACTTTGTACACTCCTTTCCACTTTTAATCCATTAGCTGTTTATATCCTTTCTTTCTTTAGCATGCATTTAATCTCATGATTGATTTTCAGCTTCAATATTTTGGAAAGAGTTTTTGCTGAAAGGAGAAGAATTATATGTGACATTTCTTAGACTTTCTACAGACTCCCTGACTGAAGTGTATTTAAAATAATTCTGCTTTTTTCCTGATTTACATGTTAGAAACAATAACTCCCAAAGAAAGTTAGATTTGTTGTAGAGGTGAATGTAAAACAGACTTTTGGTTCAGTAAAAAAAATGTTGAGACTTTGAAATAAACTTCCCTGAATCATGGTGAAAAACATTTTTTCTAATTAAAAATAAATCTGATTACAAACATCAAATGTGAATCACTTAAGGTCAACCAAACTGTGTTCTTTGTTTTGTTTTTTTCATTATTTTTGACACACTAATTTTGAAAGTGAAAAATTACCTCAAAGCTAACCACAACAACAACAACAAAATTTATTTTCAAAATGTTGGTGTATGGGACTTTCTCAATATTTAAAAATATTTTCCATTGGTGATTTAATTCTAACTACTAGCATGGAAAATGATTAAATTTTGTGCAAGATTTTGGTTTCAGTGAAGCATCATTAGGACTTTCCAATAAGCCTTACTTACTCTTTTTTTAGACAAGCCTGCTTTTCCTGTTTAACATCTGGGAACATATAAGATTTTCATGAGTTAATATGACCGAGTCTAAAATCAGATTTACGTGCTAACACATTCATTAGGTCATTTTTCTAGCATACTACAGAGAAGCAGGAAGCCTGCTCCAATTTCCAATGTTTACTGGGAGCTTTCGCACTCTTTCTTCTGTGCAAGCCCAGTATGCTCAGTATTCATGATTCGGCAATCACCTACTCCATTAGAAAGTCTCATTCTCATTTACCACCTAGGTTTCTTCCAAAGGAAAATGAAGACAATGAGTATTTTGATATAGAACAAAGGTGAGGGAGTGCATCCCATGAACCAGAGCTGTGGAAGGATCTGCCCTAGGTTGAAATGACAGTTTAGTCATAGGTGAGACCACCAGATGGCACAAAAAAAAAAAAAAGGGTTAGATCGTCCTAAGGCTGCAAAGGTATTGCAAAAGAATAAGTAAAGTGTGGTAGTGTCTTTAAAGTCGTCATGTCTCAATTGACAAAGCAGAATCTGGACTTCAGTGTTTTGGTAAAGTGGCTTCCAAAATTGTAAATAGATAGGAATGTTTAAAAAAAAACCCAACAGAACTAGATAGAATTTTAGACATTAAACCTCTGTATAACATTTAACTGTGCAAAGCAGTGGAGATGTTGCACCCCAGTGCCTCAAATAAAATACTTTAACCCATCCACTCCTGACATACTCACTGAAGTACCTTTTTGGTAAAAATATTTGCCAATATTTCAGTAAGCTGCATAATTCAGTTCAGTAAGTTGAATACAAAGGATAAGAGCATTTACATTCAAAGTAGTGAGGTTTTCGTTCTCCTCAAACTCTATTTTGTGGTTGGAAAAAGAAGAAACCAAAAGCAAAACCAAAAAACTGCATTTCCAGACTTTCTTGTTTTTCCCATTTTAGTTAGATAAATCCTGAGAAAGAGGGAAGGAGAAATTATTTCAGGATCAGGAAGGAAAGATGTCATTTGTACTTTCATGTAGTCTTTGCTTCTGGTTGTGCATTGATTTTTGGACTTTTTTCTCTTTTCAGCAGTGGTCATTTTCAATGGTCAGATTGGGGAATAACATTCTCTGTTGCCCTGCTCCCATTCTAGCAGATCTGGACAAAAATTTTGGAGTTTAAAATGTTAATTAAAAAAATGTCAATTTCAACAAAAAAAGGATTTTACCTACAGAGAAAAAAAAAAGGTTTATGATTCTTTTTAAGGCAGAATCTTAAAATGTTGTTTGCACTTTCATTTCTTCCTCTTTATTGTTAGTTTCATTTCTGGGGATTTTTATGTTATTTCCTTACTTACATAACAGGTATAATGAAAAGTGATATGTGAGAAATACAACTGAGATTATTTTTTTTCTTGGCAAAAAGAAGTTGACAGATGATATTGTTTGATCTTGCAGGAAAAATTGCTAGCATTCTGGTAAAGTCCCTAGTTCTAGAACTTTAAACTGGAACTTCGTCTTCAGAGGTCTCTGTGTAATTAACAGAATTGTACCCAGCATTTAATGCTACTTCCTTAATGTATAAATAGAAAAAATGAGCTTGCCGTGATTTATAGAATTTCAAAAAATCACAGTTTCGTCCCTCTCCTTGGTCTTTGGTCTGAAAGATGAGGGATCTTGCTTTTCTTTGTCTGAACTGGTTCTTAAGTCTGAAAACAGATCATCTAGCAACCATTCTCATGACTTTACAGATACATTTATAATAGGGCTGGCACATCACCTTGATGTCTTATCCGTCATTCACATTTTTCTCCAAAGATGGTAAATGAGCCAGTACCATTTAAGGGACACTGTCTAGGAAAGCTTTGAACGGTATTCCTTGTACTCAGCATTTTTTAATACTAAAACTGGATTCTAAGATGCTAATATTCAATGACCTTGCCAGGACTAGTACAATCATGCTGGGTCATCACCCGCAACTATTGATTTGCATGGAAGTCTTCTTTCTGTATGATTCCATATGACTAGCTGGATTGGTACACTGATGCTGTATAAATGCATTGGCATGTTAATAGAAAAACTGATAATATTGTGATGTTTCACCTAGGTTTAAAAAAGGTTACTGTTAAATGGTATGAGAAGTACAAAAGCAACCGATCTGTTACCATAAATACGCAATGAAAACAGTTCCTCTGTAAGTATAGTGTCTCCTTAGAAGATCCTGTAGAGTAAAAAAAAACAGTGTTATATTGTGTTCTTATTTCTGCACTCAGAAAATTCTCTACCCTCAGTTTTAGGGAACTGGAAACTGGGAACTTTACATAGGGATCTGAAAATGCACTTTAGACACCTTTTTAAAGTTTTATTTTGCAAAGCAAACCACCTTCTTTTTAATTGTACTACTTAGATAAAATTCTATCAATTAGTGGGCAATTACATGTATGTTTATGATTTTACAAAAATATGGCATAAACAGGAATCTTTAATAGAATAAAAAAAACTCGTATTTTGCTATGTAATAGTGTTTATAGCAAATTTATTTGTACAACATTTTTTTTAAAGGGGGTAAAGAAAACTATGGATTTTCTGTGGTAGAAAAGGAAAGACATCATCAGTGTTTAAATACCTGATCCTTCAGAAATAATCTCAAGAAAATTAATAAAAGGAAATTAAGTAGATGACGAACAGTGTAACTGCAATTGAGTTTTATCTGGACATTGTTTAAAGACAATACAGATCAATTATTGATCAATGAAAAGATCAATTTTACCTTTTTCTGCCATATCTGTTGATCAGAGTATTAGAAAAACAAAAAGAATGTTCTTCATTACATTAAAAATTCATCCCATTGGAGGATCTGGTGAAGGACATAGGCACAGCAGCCATATGATCAGATGATCTAAAATGAAGTCAACAAGGCCAAATATATTTAAATGAGCTGATGATGTGGTGTTGGCCTATGTTGTGCGTTATCATACAACCCACTAAATGAGGAAGTGAGAATACAGTTCATGTAGAATGTCTCAACTATTTTTATAATATAAAGTTTTGGTAGCAGCATAAGTAATACTTTAAGGTATTGTGTAGGAAAACGTGATCTCGTTTACATCTAGAAAACATAATTGAAACGGGTAAGTTGCAGGAATGTAGTAGAATAAAGAATATAACACTAAGAATCCTTTACCTAGATGGTCACTTTCTCCAGTCCATGAAGACAAATTTGCTTTGTTTATAGTGGCTAGAAACAGTCAACGAAGAATAACTGACAAAAATGCAATTTCCTCTGATGAAGGCAGTAGAACTTCCTCCAACAGCAGCTGTCTTCTGCTCCTGTGATATTGGAGCATGGCTAGGAAAAGGAGGAGAACACTGAGAATATGGAAATCCCAAGGGATGACTTGGGATTTACTCCTTACTTAAATTTACTCCTTAAAAGTTCTGCCGGAGTCTAAAAAGCTGTGTTAATGAATATCACAAAGAAACAGATATGCAGAATACCCCCCAGTATTGTGGGATCTACCTTCTTTCTAACTCAAATTTCAGCAGTGTACAAGTTTTCACTAGCAGTGTAACTAATAATGACAAAATAACTCAATACTGTGAACTTTTCTAAAGGCTGTGGTGGGATTCATTAAAGCCAGGGGAATGTCTTTTACCCATTATGTCTCTGTGATTTGCGGTCTCCATGTATTTCAGATGGCATTGAAAAGTCTAACAATACATATAAACCAGAACTAATATTGTTTTGGCATTAAAGTTACTGCACAAAGAGTTATCATGATATTTGATGTGTAATTTAGCTTTGGTTATTCTTCTACAAGGATTTCTTTAGCCCCTGGAGGTTCATAATGCTACAGGAAATGTGTCTTTTCATTTTGTTAAGAAAATATACTGATGAATGCTCTGATGCAAAAATATGTGCCTTGTGTCTTGTTAGCCCCAGGATGTCTTGGAGAAGATATCCATCTCAGTGGACCTGTTCCTGGGAGACAGATATAATTAACAACTGAATATATAAATCAACCAATAAGCTCACTACTGTAAGGAATAGCTTAATTTCTTGTGGTTTTTTTTGAATTTTGTTTTTAAAATGCTTATTTTTATAATCACTTTGAATGATAGCTTCAGGTGTGATATGGACGAAAACTCTCTTTTTTACCTTTTTTAATGAAGTTATGGGCCCAATCCAACTCCCAATGCATCCCTTCAGAGTGTTGCTTTGGCAACCTTACCCAGAAAGATTATTTAATAAATGCGACACTATTTAGTGAGTAATCTGTCAGATGTATCTACATCAAAAACAAAGTCATTGACTTTTTCTTCTTCTTACCTTCTTTGCAGCCATATTGTCTTCATTTTTCTAGCTTAATGCTCTGTTGCAGATGGGTATGAACTTAGTCTGCCTGCACTCTGAGCTGGATGGACACAAACTTGGTCTGAGGGGAAAAGCACTATTTATAAAGCTCAGATGCCAGTCAGAGATGGCTCACATCTGATCAGCTTACAGTGTGGGCAGCTGCCAGCTTACCTCTGTGTGCAGAAGGGCATCTGAACCCCAAATTTATATAATACACTTTTATTTTTCATTGAAATTGTTTTTGAAAACCCCTGTTTTCCATTTGAAAGTTTTCTACTTTTCTCTTGCCTTTCAGCTATCCCTGTATATCTGGTTATGTACCGCTGAAAATACTCTAAAAGAAGCTTGGAAGAAGGCTGTCACCTGGAGTAACTCTGCAGTCAGGTAAATGGCATCAGTGTGCAATTGTTGTGAGGAAAAGGGAACTCTATTTTCAGACTATCGTAGTATCTTGCAGTTTACTTGCAAAATTTTGGCCAAGGCAAGTGAATAATTCTGATAAAGATTAAAATCAGATGTCTTCCATCTAAAATTGGATATTTTCTCAAAAAATCTATTGAGTTTTCTATTGCATGTAGGCTTAGTCTCAAACCAAGACCTAGACTTCTGGCAGGCCTGTGTGTGATCGCTTATCCAGCATTCTTTCCATGAGACATTCCACGTGATTTTTAAATGCCTTATACGATACTCAAAACCCCCATTTCTTTGTTGTTGTCAAGAATTTCACCTAAAGACCTAGAGGAAAAATTGTAGAATTACAATTTAACTATCTAAATGTCCTGGGAGTTTTTAAAACCTGATTTGGTGCAGTTCTCACACCTCATTAGAATACAGAAAAAAAATTGTATTTGATGAAGCATCCAGATGACAGGAAAAATAATATTTATGTAGTCTGGAGTATTTAGATCATGACAATGTTTACTGACATTTATTTGGAAATAAGATATTTTTATTTATTTGTTAAATTTTTGCTGTCGCTGTTAGTACCAAATGTATATCAAGTATTCATCCAGCAGTATGACTAAAAAGACAATTTTCTAAAGTATCTTATGTTATTTTCTTGTGGCCTCATGACCATCTGGTAATTGGATTATTTCCTAACATTAGAAATAATAATTATAATAATCAAGAAAATCACTGATACTGTTAATGATTAGTACCACCTAAAATAAAAAAATATAACATTGTTAGGTTTTAGAGGTATTTTATCAGTGACAAAATCTGTGGAAGGAAAAGTCAAAAGGGAAGGATAGAAATAAGCCAATGAAATATCACAGGATAGATATACCTGAATATTATTCTCAAGTCAGTTTAGTGACAGTCTCTTTTAACAACTTTTGACTTGGTAACTTTTCCTGTAAGTGACTCAATTAGTTGAATCTCAATGACTAAACATAAAGAAAACTCAGAGGAACTGTCATCTAAGAAAAATCACCATGGTTAAATAAACACTTGGCACATAAGAGGAGCCACACTTGATCTCTCCCTTCCTTTCAGAGAAGATCGGAGCAAGTCTTCGGATTTAACATGATCTCATCACACTATAAACATGTTTGTTTATTTTTGAACAAAAAAAAAGAGATTTTTTAACAGCTGAGTGAAACGAAAAATGAACCATGCATTCTCAGTAATAAGCATGTTTCAAATGATTTTAACAGACTTCGTATGCCTCTTCATACAAAAGACAACTTGAGATCCTCAGATGAGAAAATGAATGCTATCTACAGTTTGTCCAGAGAATTACTATTATTGAGGAAACAATTTGTGTCTAGTAAATACATATTTATAGGATAATAGATGTCTCTGGTAAATAATATATGATATGTTAATATAATTAGTTTCCACCACTCATTTCTAAATTAGCTAAATATGTATTTAACAAACAAACTTCTGAAAAGAGCTTAATCACCCATGGGCAAAAGGAAGATTAAAATTGAAACAACAGGATACATTATGTCTTGTTGTCAAAACAAAACAAAACAAAATCCAATTTATAATCTTCCTTATTAAAGGAACTGTCATTTTATGCCTGCATAGAAAGAATGAAAAAATCCTTAGGCTCATGGAACAACAAAGGCCAAGAATCTGAACCACTATTTTCAAGGAAAATATAAAGACGATATAAGGAGGAATATTCTTTCTAGGATCAAACTATGAAGTATCTAAGGTAAGTGCAAAGCAGGGCCACCTGCCCTTAGCTCCTTTTTGTCACAGGTTATCCAAGTAACTCTGTGTGTAGAACCATGCAGTATAAAGATGGAAATATTAGTGACTTTATTAATGATTTATCATTAATTCATTAAATTAATTTGTGAAATAAAGTATTGATTGTATACATGAGTCAAACTGCTTTCTTGTAGAGCAAGAAACAGAGGATTTTTTTCTTTTTTGGGGGAGGAAAAATCAGTTCACTTAAAAGGAAGGCGAGATTTCTGTGGGCGGAGGAATCTCTTCTGGGAATATCATTTACATTGGTGAAATTGGCTAGAAGACATACTAAGTCACCCTACAAAAAGTGTCCTCCTCCTTGAATGAAGGATGGAACAGTTTGGAATGCAAATTTTATTAAATAAGCAATATTAAAACTAGGGAAGAGGAAAGTCTGTAATTTTAAAACACTGACATTTTATTATAGCATTAAATATTACCTCTTGTGTGGCCGACGATATACCTGTCTTTAATCACTAATATGCTTTGAATTACTTGTTCCCGTATTTACTGATTACTGGATTTACTTTGTGTATATAGACAAAAGTATTATGTGACATGACAGTTGTTGGAAATGAAAAACAGTAGGCCAGTTAATGCAGTTACTTGAAAAGGTGAAGGACTGGGCTTTGTACAGGCATGTGGATGGAGAAGGAGCAGATGGACGCTAGTTGTAAAAGAGTGGGAGTGAAATAGCTCTAGGTTAATATACACACTGCTTCAGCCTTCCAAGAATTAATGGTAGGTAAGACAAATGTCTAAGATCAGTGGAAGATGAGGGAGCTGGACAACTAGAGATAAGCAGAACTCAGACAGGGAGAAATGCATTATAAAATCTTTGAAGAAACAAATTAGAAATGTTCCTTTGGAAAAGAATTTCTGCATCACCTGAAGGTGGTTTAGCCTTTATATTTTTTTTATTTTTTTCTACTGTCCTTTCACAGAATTATAATAAGATTGAAATGCCTCCTGACAAACTCCTTAAAAAAGCTACTAACAATATTCTAAACCAACAGTCAATCTGTCCTGGAGGGCCAAAGAGGCAGCTACCCCAAAGTAACTTCCAGCACCCAGTAGTCCCATTTTAAACCTAACC
>NW_009620189.1:23379-54942 GCF_000690535.1 Cariama cristata
GCTTATGCAGAACGCAATAAACCCACAAACAAACCAGACCTGCATATCATCTACTCTTGCTGTCCAATTAATAATCGTAATAAAAAGGTATTCCTGTTTGTAGAGGCTAACCATCTTAGCCGTTCCCCTCAGGCTGAAATACGCTGCATGCAGATGGTGTCCAAAAGCGGTGCGTGCAGTTTCAGCTCCAGGGCTGGGGATGGTGGCCGTTGCTTCACCAGGGCGCAAGTAGATTGTCTGGGTGAAATGGACAACACTGTGGAGGAAGAGCTCCTCACATTTTAAGGCTACCCTGTGGACTTCAGTAATGTTAGTGGAGGATTTAATCTTCTGCTGCCACTCTGCAGGCTTTTCTCCCTAATGTGCTGGTCAGATTTAAGACATGGTCAGAGAGCAAATGGTAAATCAAAGATGAATCTTGTTACTGACCTGTCTTCTACCAACCTGGATGAAACGTGTGTGTACGCTCCCAGTTTTAAAGAGAGTCAAGTGGCTGATTTCCACTCCTGTTATTCGGGATCTGTGACAACCTCTGTTAGTGACAGAGGGCTGGTAAAGCCATAGGAAGGTTTGTGAACATGCCACATTGAGTGATTTTTGACATTCCTATGATATATTTAGGGAAAAGAAAAATACTTTACACTCTCTCTTCAAATCTTTCCCTCTTGCTAAACATTTTCTGGATGCCTAAGAAAGACCCAGTACCAGTTGGGTGTGGTTGTTGGCGTGCACTGGACTTGCCTGGCCATATCATTAACATGTGAACACCACTGCACACATCTGTCATTAAAGTGCTCTGGCACTCACGTCCACCTTGTCTCCGCACTGTCTAGTTAGCATTAAGTGGCAATGGTAGGCTGTAAGCATGTCGGCAAGCATTGCTGCTGGTTGCGGCGGCTAAAGTGACCTTAGGCCATCCCAGTGCTGCCCCACCTGCGCTGGGTGCACAAGGGGCCCTGGGCTGCAAAGGGGAGCGTCTTGTACTGTATATGTTTCAGAGGTGTCTTGGCTCATTGATATCCATACCATAGGGGACAGGCATATTATGAACAGAGTTTGAGAAATGGAGGTGTTTTCAACAGCCAGTGCAGTTGAATTGGGCTGAATTATGCCTATCACAGCTTTGCTGTGTTTACAAAATATCAAGGGAAACTGAGATCTTGGTCTTCAGCTGGGGCTAGTCAGATTCAGAGAAACAACAAAAAATGCATAAGATAATAAAGTCATAATTTGTAGTCTCTGGTTATAAATTATAAATTTCCTAAAGTAAGGATTACACTTTCTGTGCTACATGGCATGCTGTCTAACTTGTTTCATCCTCAAGGGTGAAGGGGTAAAGTTCTTTTTTTTACACATTGGCAGTCCCTCCTCAAGCTCAGCATCAATCTCTCAAAGATTTTTATTTGTTTTAGTTTTGTTGAAATATCTGTCAAGTTATTAGCTATTTTCTGCAACCACAGGTTAAAAAAAAAAAAAAAAAAAGCAACTTCACCTTCAGAAAACAAAGCTTTCAACATTTTCTTTCCATTTCAAAAGCCCCGCTACCTTTGCTTCAGAGAAAATAAAACAAACTCCACTTTTCAGTTGCATCATGTTGCCTGCCAGAAGTAACTGTTCTGCAAACATTTTTGTAGTTGACCAAAGAAATACATGCTGACTAACTGCACTCTTAAGAGATTGCCTCAATATCACAGGAAGGTCTATAGCAGAGTTGGAACAGAAGTGTAAAGTGCTGGTTGCAATTCCCACTTGTACCTTTATCAAAAAAAAAGGAAAAAAAAAACAAACCAAACCACCAAGCTCTCATTCCTTTGGCTATGAATAATTTGCTTGTTATTTTTGCAGTTCTTCTTATTTCAGCTGTTTTGGAGGCTGCATGACTTTTTATTGCATGAACTTTGCAGATTCGGGTCTAGTTTTTTTTTTTTTTCAAAAGTGCTTTTCCTAATTGTTACATATTCTCTAAAGTAATAAAGTAATTCTTCAAGGAAGAAATAGCCTCTGAAAGCTCTTTTGCATTCTGATTGAAATACTTTCACTCATTAAAATGTTTTGCCTTATGAGTGAAAGAGACATTTAGTACACATTTGTGTTGTATTTATATATTTCACCTTTTTTTTTAATGCTTGGGATGTTTTCTCCTTTGTTTCCTAGCTTTTCCAAGAAATTAAACCACAATAAAATATAAAATGTAAATTTGCTTCAGCCTACTCTATTATATCCCGAAAGAAAAAAGTCAGTTGTTAATGGCTAATACAATCAATCAGACTATCTGTGGTGCAAAGTATTACAATGAAAGAATACAGTTCTTGGCAATTAGGGTGTGCCCATCTTCTGATTGAATAAAGTGAAGCTGCTCTTATAATAGAGATAATATTACCAGGCGAGCTTCATGGATGTGCATTGTTACATACTTTCTAAAATTATTGTTTTATTTCTATGGACTTTGTGGCAATCTGTATATTCTGGAGTTTGGTTTGGTTTGATTTTCATTTTTTGATTAGTTTACCATCAGTAGTGGAAAGTATGGAGTTAGAAACAGGTTTCAGGGAGTTACATTCGTCTTTTCTCCCTTTCACTAAGTGTTAATAAATGTGAATGTGACTCATCTTTATGGTTACAGAGGGGAGACCAGCAAGGACTGCACATCCCCTAGTGCAGCTAAGGGAGGGAGCATGAGCAGAGCCTGGCTGCCCATTAGCTTCAGTGGAAGAGCACAAGGAATGTGAACTCTTGAGAGTTACAAGGAGGTGCCAACAGGGCAGGTAGGTGGAGGGTGCAATACTGGGTACCTGGCAGAGGAAAAATCATTGAGGTTGTGATGGAAATGTTATACTTAGGAACATCATGGGGAAATACCAGAGTTCATTGTTAAGGAATTTTTATTGTACTCCTTAAGGGAAATTAAACAAATGTTTGTGCTTAAATATAAGAAAAAAATATCAATGAACAATGCATTGAACAGAATCCTATGACCATAAGCGATTCTACCAGAAGCCTGCAAAGATATGTCATGAGCCAATTCCTTACATAAACTTGCACCGGCACCAGTTCTGAGAAGGATTACATGGGGCACCTTAGCCCAACCTTGGATCCATCCCCCAACCCAACTCTGCTGCCCAAAGTTGTCCCCTGAGCTTGGGCCCTTGAGTGCTCCTGTTCCAGGATGGCTATAAGACAATACTGAGGCTTTTTTATCTCATCATCAAGGGAAACTTCAGTCCTTCACGAGGAGTCTTTCTATCTCCGATGTCCCTTTTTCCAGCCAGTTTACCCCTTCTGCAGCTGGACTGTCCTGCTCTCCATGCCAGATCATTCCTTGGTCACAAATTACCATTGCTGAGCAGCTACAATTTGAATTTCCCCTTCATC
Source organism: Cariama cristata (assembly GCF_000690535.1). NCBI lineage: Eukaryota > Metazoa > Chordata > Aves > Cariamiformes > Cariamidae > Cariama > Cariama cristata. Next base: position 26,752 of record NW_009620189.1, read on the forward strand.
ATGTAAATGCAACTGTAGTGTTTCCAGACCACTGACTGAGGGGAGTAAAGCAGCTTATACTTTCTCAGATATTGAATACAAACTCTGTGTGAGCCAGAATTTCATGAGCTACTGCACTTGCCAGAGAGTAATGCAGAGACACATGGAAGAAGGCCTGCATGTGCATCCTCTGCCTCCACCACTTTCTGTGTGCAATTGGGTGCAGCATGCTGCAAGCAAGGGTGACACTGTGGCTGGTCAAGGGGAGAAGGAAGAGATGTCAGCTTCTCCAGGGGAATGCTCAGGGAGTGACAGCAGTGCTCTGTTCAGTCAAACATACACAGCCCCCTTCATACCTCTGTACAGATATACCAGATAAAATATCCATGTGATTCTCACTGCCGGTGGCTACAAGTGCAGCTCCATAGCCCTGCTTAGCTTCAAATATAGCAACAAACCCCATGTCCACACTCCAGGAAAAGAGCATTTTTGAGCAGTCCCTCAAAAAAGGGACACAATTTTGGCAGAAACTATTTTTTCCCTCATAAATGTGAGTATGGGGTTCACTCACAAATATCTCTACTCCAGGGAGCATTCTTTCCCACAACTGACCCAAGAACTTCCTCCTACAATCAGTCTGATGGAAAGCAGTGAAGGTGTATAGGTAAGCCCAACTGACTCCCCTGTCAGACTAAAATGATGACAGGCACAGCTTGAGTTCGATCCCAGGTGCTGAGCGGGTGGATCGCAAGTAAATCACTGCATTCATCTCCTTTACAGCTCGATAGCTCACTATGACTCTGCATGGAGAGAGACTATCCCACAATTTCAAAACGCTGTTCTGAAGATGGCACTCATAATAGAAACTCTGTAGTCATCAGGAAAAAAGACAATACCAATAGCTATCTGGAACAGTGCAAATCCCAGCAACTACGGATTCAGCTACATCTAATGCCTTCCATTGTGATCTGGACTTGCGCTATACTCTCGTGATATGGGAATAAGTGGCTTAATCCTCAAACTTGCTGAGCATCTGCTGAGAAGTGATGAGTACTCAGTATTTACTGACTTCTGTAGGAACATATGCTAACACACAAATCCATATAATAGACTTCTGATGATGCAATATAATTTAGCATAAGATGGTTTCTATATTGTGCAGCACTTTATAGATGACCATTTTGCCTTACTTACTGTGTCCCTTGAGTTCTGTTTCATTTTGAACTGAACAAAATAATGTACTAATACAAAGTTGAATTTTTCCATGGGACAAGGGAAATGGAATAATAACATTGTTAAAAACAATGAACACAATGAATTATCTTCAGTGTGGCTAGGCATTTGACTTTGGATCTCTTAGTCAAGAATTTTTTCCAAAAGACAAGATTGGGTAGATATGGACATAATTTTTAAAAATATCATTCCCCTTTGAGTAATGAAAGAATTATTCTTTGATATGAGAGAAAACACAATATTATGAATCATATGCCTGGATAAAAGAATATTTGTTTTTCAGGCTAAGCAAGTGGTAATTCCCTTTCTTTAAATTTAACTCTCAGTGTTGTGATTCCTATATTATATTTTCTTCATTATTCTTAAAAGACGACTCCTGAATTGGCTCTTTCTCTTTGTTGTCTTCTTTTAAAGAGTTTCTTTTTGTATATTTGCCTTGTATGTGTTGCAACAAGTCTACCCTGATGCCCTGCTTCCTTCCTTCCTTCTCTATGACTATACTGAAATGTTGGTGTTCTGAAATAGATTTTTATAATTACAGAATAGTGAAGACTGTCTTTTTTCCTGGCCTGAAAGCAGAGAGCTCTTTAGGTTGGTAAGTTAGGGAAGCCATTGAAACTTTCTTAGCTTGAAGCAGAAAGAAAACTAGCTTTGGGTTGAACTTTGATTGACATAAGGGAAGAATCAAACAATCTTTATTATAGTCATAATAAGATTCTTACAGGTGAAGTAATGTGCCAGACTGACTTTTAAAAATACTTGTTCCTTCTTTTTCCCCTGGAGACAGCCATAGCCTCACAGCAGAGTCTCTGCTTATCCAAAATAAATTTTAACTGCTTTACCTTTGACATCTGAGTGTTACTTTAATCTGAGAGAGTGATGATTTTTCTTCGGATTCCCATTTATTTTGCCTTTAATTGAAGGAGATGAAAACCAGAAATTTTCAGATGATGGTAGTTCTATCAGCAAACACCAAAACACTGTTTTGTTTTGTTTTGTTTTTTTACTGCATTCTGTTAACCAATCTTTAAAGAAAAAATGGAACTTGGAACTGTGGCAGAATTAATTCTAGCTTTATGTTATATTGCACGGCAACTATAAACAAGACTGTGTTAATGTTTATTGTCTGGTTTGTGGTGTATTTAAGTGCTTGTTAGCATTACAGAATGTGTTGTGTGTGTGCACAGGAAATGCTGATTTAGATAGATATAAAAGTGTAGGATATTGGATAGATGTTTTTGCTATTTTTACTACTTCCTTCACCCTACTAAAACTTTATGAGATTGCCTCACAGGCTGAAATCTTCTTGTAGCTGACACACAGTCCTTTCTGTGAGCTTAGAGAAGTAGGAGCTGCAGGAATGGTTCACCAGTGGGCAACAACCAGGGCTCCCAGGGGCTCAGTTTCAGGCTGGCAATCTGAGCAGTAAACCACCAGCTGTGACTTGGTAATGTCAAACTCAAGGAACTCCTCACTGCATCTTCTGCAACTAATGGGGCTCTGGCGTGACTCTGCTGCCTTGTCCCTGGCACCATTGGTGTGAGTGACCGCCACATGAGCCATCGGTGAGCCACTGCTATGTCACACACACAGGAGTGCCACTGTTGCTCCTGCAGAGTGAGTGGTGGGATTGCGGGAAATGCCCACGTCTGCCAGGAATTATCATTTTGGTGATCACGTGAGAACTTCCTCTAAAAGGCAGAATCTATAGCCTGGCAATATATGGTGGCTGAAAGTCTGGCAACTTGCAGACAGCACCTGTTTGATGCAGGGTAAACAGGTGTTTCCCCAGGCTACAAGAAATATGCTATAATCCCTGTTTATCCTCTGTTCTTCACCAGTCTTCACCCTGTTCACAAAATATTAGTCTCTTCTTACTCCATGGATAAATATTTCTCATTTACAAATATGCATCTTGTCTGCTTCCTTCCTTTCCTCCCCTTCTTCGTTACTTTCTTCTTTTCTTTTCCTCTACCTGTTCTCTTCAGCTTCAAGATCCCTTTCCAAACACAGAAAGTTAAGGAGGAATAATTGCAAAGTATTTCTAGGAAATTCTTCTCTTGCTACAGGAAAATTTCATATAAATTCAATTACACTGAGGAATAGCCTCTTCTTTCTTTGCTAGATTGTCCCAGGCCACTTCTTTTCCATTTTGCATCTGCACAGCGGTCAGCCACTGCTATAGTCTTTCTGGGCAATACCATGAGTCAATATTAAAACTTCCATTCTGCTTAGAGGGATTCCTCATGAAATAAACCATTTCTTAGAGCAGTGTGGTCTGACTGTCATCTCCAAGTACAGTGAGCAAGAACCAGTTCAGAGCTCATCAGTGAAATCTGGCTACCACTTAGAGTCACAGGAGGATTTTTCGTAAACATTGAATGTGTTTTTTCTGCATTTCAGAGAGTTCTAATGTTATCAATAAGCTTAGTTTTGCTTCTAGTTATCTGATAGGCAAACCCCAAGGAAAAAATTAAAAAAGTTAAACTATCCTTTTTTTGGGATATGTCATTAAAAATATGATTTTAGATTAAAATATTTTTTTAGTTCTTTGTGATAATATTTTTATGAAAGAAAGGTAGAAGAAGAACGGAGGAGTCTGTTAGGTAAAAATGGAAGGAACTGAAGCTGTATTTGCATGCACAAAGATGTGGAGTTTTCAGGACAGTAGCACGGTTTCTCATATTGTTTCAGGAAGCTGTAAGTTTGAAAATAGACATTCAGTGGAGAAAATAAGCAGGTATTCATTAATATGCCAAGAACGTCAGTGTACTTCTGTATTCACTCTGTTTCCTTAAAGCTCTCTCTCATCTATATTAGCAGAATAGGTATAACACCTTTTAAGTTAGATATGCAGCCCCACTTCCCAAATTAGAAGAAAGAAAAACTATAGGCAGGTGAATAGTTTGAGTGACTTCAGATTTCAAAATTATTTATCTAAATTATTCACTGAAGACTTGATGACTAGAGAGGCCAATTCCTTTTAACTTTGTTTCTATTGACATCGTCTGTGGGTTTGTCTGATAAAAAAGAGGAACAGTTTACAAATTCTTCTCTACAAAAGAAAAGGTGATAAACTCATAATGGCTTTCAGTCAGGAAGAATAGTTTGGCTGCGTTTTTCATAGCCTTCAAACACAGTTCATGATTCTTACTTTATCATTACTCCCTTCTCATAAGGCTATATCCCTCAGCCACTATAATTCAAGTAGAAGTAGGACTGAGGCAGGAAAGGGAAGAAGAAAGTAAGAGAAAGGAAAGCAAGGAAACCTAGCACTTATAAGATTCAATAAAATGTTGGCACATAAGTAGTTCCACATCTTGTGGGGTTGGATATTAACTGGTGTGGTATAATTATTTTTTTTTTACTTTCTATAATGGACTGCTCAAATAGGACAAAAAAAACAACCAAACAAACCACAACCTTATAAAATGGAAAAAGTTAATATTAGCTAAAAAAAAAGAAAGTTTTTTTTTTCAGACAAAACTCTGGGGAGTTTGCATCTTTCTGGGCAATATGATAAACATAAACGTGAAATTATCTTCACAAAACTAATTTGTTCATGCCCAAGTTGGAGTAACACTTTTAGTCCTGTATTCTTATCAGCAGGTTCCAAGAGCCACTCTTTTCCTAGCTAATGGAGGAAAGCAAAAAATTAGAAAGGATGGACATAGTGGACACCTTGCAAGATACCTTGTTTCTTTCCCTTACTGGCATGTTGAATTGAACATGAGGATGACTTCTTTGGCACCGGTCAGCAGCAGTTGAATATATTAATTTTGCCTCTAAAAGAGGCATTCAGTCTTTCATGGTTAGACTTGCTATCTGTGAGTGAGGAGGTTCATCCAAGTTTGCAATTCTTTTTGTACATGGTGGCTTACAGACAATGAGAATAGAGCTTAACTGCTATGTGAGAAATTTTTGTAGACTTTAATGTTGTTATTCCCGGAAAACAGAGGTTGAAAGTGTCAGTTTATTCTGAATACATGTCAGTTTATTCTGAATATGTGTCAGTTTATTCTGAATACCTAATCACACCTGCTAGGGTAACAGGTTGTATATTACAGGGTCAATGTATTATTGTAGAAACGGATTTTTACTCTACTAACATAGTAGGTCTGTGCTATGGGAGGGTGAACAATAAACAGAAAAATGACTGAGATCAGAACTTCAAGAACTGGAAACATGGCCCTGGGGAGCATAAGAGGCTGAAAGACAAACACAGCAAATCAAGGGCCCCGAGCCTTGCACTCTCAGTGAACCAGAGTGGGCTAAATTAGCCTTCCCCAGGGAGGCAAAGGATAGGACTATTGCAGAAAGCAACATAACACAAATGTAAATAAGTCTTGGAGTAAATTGGAGATTGGTCCAGTTCCCTCTCCCTCCACCTATATGATAACCAGATGCCAAGAGTGCCATTCATCTTACTGAATGGAGATGTTTGGATTACAGTTCTCTGCATTTTGTGCCCTTGCGGCACTGAGACCTGGTCAGAGCACACTTCATCTCATCCTAACACAGAGATCTACATTGTTCAAATAAACAGCACCCTCACAGTAGGCTTTGCTTTCTCTATAGGCTATGGAATGAGCCTCAGCTGACTTATGTCTGCACTTTAGCCAATTAAAATTAAGTGAGACAAATGGTACCCAAAATGACCAACTGGGACTGCCTCACAAAAAGTTGTGTTCTGCGTAACATGGTTCTTCACATTGCAAAAGCAAACAGGGATATTCTTTCATTGCTGTTAACACTTTGTTTAGACTGAAGGTGAGGTAAGCACAATTATGCTTTTTATAGTTACCACCAACTCTGGGGAAAACATCCTTAAACCTCTTTTTTTAACACCCTCAGGGCTTCTATGAACTTTTATGGCTTATAATAGACTGCTGTGAGAACTAACATTGTCACAGCAGAGCTGGGATATTGTGCACTGCTGTCTCTTGAAACTCCTCCTCAGCTCTGGCCCATAACAAAATGCCTCCTATGGCAGGGTCAGGGCCAGTGTCAGAGCAGGAAACATATAGCTATGCAAAACCACATTCTAACTTCACACAGATGTTTTGATGGAATAATTCATGTCTCATTTCCACCACTAGAGTGAAAGAAAGAGCTGTATCATCTACAATATGAAAGCAGTGCAATGTCAACTTCCTACCTTACTCTTGTTCCTATGGGAAAAGTGATAAATTCACTCTGCTTTGCTTTGTTCACCTCATGACACTCTGCTTGTAGTGGTATTAAACATATTATTTGGTGATATTTAAGTTGTACTTAGTTTTGCTTTTGCTTTATTTTTATTATTATCTTTTACTTATTTTACAGTTGAACCGTTTGTATCTGAGACAGCATCTCTATTTAAAATGTCATACCCCTAGCAATTACTTTTAAGTGTTTTATGTTACCTTGAGGTTAAAAAGAATTTTTTCCTCTTAAGCAATACATAATTATATATTAGTCAGAATGATTGATGGTTTGTTGACTTCAGGATCATGAAATAGTACCCTGAATATTACAACAAAGCAAGTCCCACAAACTCTCAAGGTTTCAGGAGCTGTCATACAGATCAGTCATTTTGTATTATAATCATAAAGGCCTCCCAAAATGATTTAAAAAATAGTAAAAGAAAATGCATCCTTCACTTGCAGAGTGGAGGCAACTTAATCACCATAATTGTGGGAGAGGCAATAAGATATCACAAGGGAAAACAATCTCAAAACATTTCAGATTTCTTCTACTTGTTTGTTCCACCTTTTTTTAATGTTATTTGACATGATGTCTAAGTAAGAACAGTTCTATAAAATTAAAATAGTTGTATATGCATCAAACCCTTAGAAAGATAACCCTTTTCAGAACTTCTTCAACGGAGAAACTTTTGACCATGCAGCAGCTGCAGATATATGGCTGTACCTTTTCACCTCAGGAGTGTACACACAAGGAACAGGATGGCATACTGACCAAATAGAAAGCCTTAACTCTGATCAGGTCGGGTAACTGATATGCCTTTTCACTTATAAGTGCAAAGATCCTCCCAAATTGTCATGCTTTGGGATAAAAATGATTTATAGTGGCAAACTTATCTATTCCACTGTTTTTACAGCTGACAATCTCTTTCAGGCTAAATTCTGGGGAAGAACGCCCCAGTATTTGCATAATCACAATGATACGTTGCAGGTTTGGTTGGACAAGATCTCATTTTTAAACTTAACTCTGAAAGAAAAAAAAATGGTTCTGGCCGATAATATTCTCTGATGTTACTGAAAAGTTGACCAAGATCTTCTGAGGTGCCAAGATGAGAGTAAATGTAAGAGTTTAAATTTTTAGATCGCAGACATCAGATGAGAATTATTTATATTACTCCTGTGCAAAAACAAGCAGAAAGTGATAGGCATGTTGTAATTTGGTCAAAATGACAGAGGAGATTAGGAGACATTTCAGAAAAAAATGCAACAAAAGACATGCAAAATGAACATTTTCACTCCTTGCACAGACGATAGTGTTTAGTAAAGCATGGTTGTGTTTTCAACTTAAGCTAAGCTAGAACAGTCCACCAAAACTAACAGATCTGTTTTCTCTGATTTGCATGCGGAACAGCTATTCCATTTAATGAGACTCACTCACACAGAACTGTAGGAAATGAAAAACTAAATCAGCCTCCTTGACAAGCCTAGACAATTAAAACTCAAACCTTCTAATATAAGGACAATATTATCATACACTTTAAAATCATATTTTATAAACAAAAATATACTACTGGAAACCAGAGCTAGATAAAACATTCCAGTGGAAATGTTTTTGACTTTTCTGAACAGAAAAGGTAATTTTTGAAGAAATAATTTTCTTTTTTTCCCCATTAGAGTGTGGCAGTTTTGATGGCCTTGGCCCAGGATGGAAAAGAAATTCAGCCATATTTTTGGCAGTGACTAAAGAAATCCTTTTAAGCTCACACTCCACAGTTTGCCACACAAGGAAAGTGGTTTGGCCATGGTACAAAGCCTTAGAGCTGACCTGCTGCACAACAGGAAAATCTTTGAAACCTTTATGCTTTCAAACATTTGAAATATTTGGAAGGGAGAAAAATTTCTTGTTGCTCAGTTCCATCCTCAAATTTTTCACTGTGATGACTATTACATAGTACAGTGATCGAAAAACTTTTTTTTTCATTATAATTGTATTGCCCATCATCAGCTGAAGTAGCTAGTCAGCAGTCAATGGTCTCTCTCTCTCCCAGTCTCCAAGAGCTTTAATGGCAAAGATGCCAGTCTGACAAGGACACTTTTTCTCTAAAGAGGTGGAAAGGGGAATCCTTTGCATTGGAAATCTTTGCTGATATGAGGAGGTGAGTTATCTCTTTTTCCATTCACTCTCACCACAGAAGAGATTGGGGAAGGAACTCGGCAGAACTGAAGCAGACATATGTGCCTTGAGTTATGTTGTGCAACATCTTTTTCTGGTAGGAAGAACCTAACGCTACTGTGGCTGCTTTGATTTGTCACATGGCCTTAAATTAAGCACAGTTCTGCATTAGAACACAGCCAGAAAGAGACACAGTGAGGCTGAGGAAGCAGGATTTCTCTGGCCACTACACAGTGATGATTTCATATGTTTTGCTTCATGCACATTTGCTTGATTTCATTGCTGTTGACACAAATAATACCTCCTTTAAGGCAGGAAGTGAATCCCTGTCGTAACTGTGAGCCACATTGCAGTGCTGCATCACTTTGCAGTGTTATGCACTTTTCTATGCATTACACTCCCATGGTTTCTCTCATGGTGTTGGTACACACAGCCATAGCGGAGCAGCAGGGAGTAATTGCACATGACGCACATCATGGCAGTACAATGCACCCATCTCTCCACCACGCTGTTGGTAGACACACTGGAGAAAAGATTGAACACATGATCTTCTTCCAGTCCTGGGACTGCTCTGCTGTGGCTTGTGGCTGCTGAGGGTGATCAGCAGCAGAAGTAGGCCACTGCACTGGGGTGTCATTTTGAAGTCATTTACAGAAAGACAGAAAAGCAAAATATCAATTGTAGTATTTCTGTTCAGCTAGTAATGAACAATGCCTGTTGGGGAGATAATGTGCGTGGTCATTTGTACAAATGTACTTACTGCCAGGCACTTATACATACAGTGCCACTTGAACGAAATAATTTTTCTGCCTCATAAAAGAAGAACTACTTGTTGCTATGGCAGTACATAGAGTCAGAAAACACAAGAGGCTGAAGTTACTAGAATTTAGATTAGTATGCTAGTTTTGGCAGGGGTAGAGTTAATTTTCTTCATAGCAGCTAGTATGGGGCTATGTTTTGGATTTGTGCTAAAACCAGTGTTGATAACACAGAGATGTTTTCTTTATCGCTGAGCAGGGCTTACACAGAGTCAAGGCCTTTTCTGTTCCTCACCCTACCCCACCAGCAAGTAGGTTGGGGGGGTACAAGGATTTGGGAGGGAAAAAGCCAGGACAGCTGACCCCAACTAACCAAAGGGTTATTCCATACCATATGACGTCATATTCAGCAATATAAAGTTGCAGGAAGAAGAAAGAAAGAGGGGGAATGTTCAGAGTGACTGCGTTCTTCTTCCCAAGTAACCATTATGTATGATGGAGCCCTGCTTTCCTGGAGATGGCTGAACACCTGCCTGACCATGGGAAGTGGTGAATGAATTCCTTGTTTTGCCTTGCTTGTGTGTGTGGCTTTTGCTTTACCTATTAAACTGTCTTTGTCTCAATCCATGAGTTTTCTCACTTTTACCCTTCCAATTCCCAATTACCCTTCCAATTTTACCATCCCACTGCGGGGGAAGTGAGAGAGTGGTTGTGTGCTGCTTAGTTGCCAGCTGGGCTTAAATGACAACTAGTCTAAGTAATTTTAAATATAAGTTAGTTTTTCAGCCATGATGTGAGAAAGAAGGATTTGTGTGTACTGCAAAAATCCCCACAGAGATTGAAGCCAACAAGAACTTTTTCAATAGTTGGTTTGTGAAAAATGTGGTATCACAGTCCTTTCAACATAGATATCTAGGTGAAAATATTACTGCAGATTTTTAATGATTTTCCTGTAAGGAGTGAAAGGCCCAATTTTGTAATTAGGGTGGGATTTCCATTTGAAGCAATAGCGGCTTGTGTGCATAGGCAAAATCTGACTTTGCCCTGCAACTGAATACAAAATAAACCATTTTAAAATCATATAATGTAGTCTTTATTTATATTCGGACAGTGCTCTGAAGCCATCGTAGGGATGTAAATCCTACAAATGTGGATAGATTTTACTCTGATACAAAATGGATGGAGAAGCAAAATTAAGGCTGATAGCTATGGTCTTCTGATCACACCAGTCATACAGATCATTTGATTATGACCATCCCCCTAATTATTTCTAAATCACTCACATCAGTTTTAAATCTAGCATCGCAATTATTTTTAAATCAATCACATCAGCCTTAAATCTCCTGTCACAAATCACCCGATTTCTTGGGGGCTTCACAAGACACCTTAATCTGGCTGCCTAGCATTTCTCTAAGGCATCTCTCATATTTGCAACTCAGGATTTTAACCAGATAAAAATTTTTACACGTATATTTCGTCTTTCCTGTTTTTCATCAGTCTTCCATCACCACTAGGGACAATTCAAATAAAAATGTTGTCCTATTTTTCAGGACATCTGGTAAGGTTATATACTTCTCTTCATCTTTTTCCTCATGAAGGCTACCGTAAGAGTGAATGAGATGTTATTGGTTTTTGTCATTTTACTGAAATAGCTCTTTAAGGGTACCATTCCGAGAAGATGACTTTCCCGATAATATTTCTACAAATATTAGTATTCAAAACATCTTTCAATTTTGGCCTCACCGAAAGTCCATGTACAGAGAGGAGAAGCCAGTGAGTAGGTTGATTGTGGATCAGTTATGTTCTGTGCTTCTTGTGACATTTCTCAAAATGGCTTCATGACCCTAAAGGATCCTGAAGACACAATACATGTTTTCTGATAGTGTTAAAGTATGTTAGAAATAAATTTTGGAATTCAGTACTTTTTATTTAATATGGCTAAAGCTAGGTAGCTGGGTTTAGGGTTAAAAACATCTAACAATCTTCTACAAATTCCAAACTATTACTAAACCAAATTATAGGTATTTCAAATTTGCAATGTATGCTCCAATTCAACAGGATAGTTAAACACATGAATCATTTTAAACACTTGAGTAGTTCTTGTTGAACAAATCAAAATAATTTTGTGGTATTTGAATACTTCAATGTCTTCACGAATTTGGGTCTAAATTTACTGTTGAAGTATGTATTGCTTTCCGTAGTAATGCCTGCCTTTTAAAACTGTATCTTTAAATTATAAATAATGGGTTGTGACTCCAATCTAGTACTTCTGTTTGGAACAAATACTTTGCAATTCAAGCTGGTGCTTCTCACACTCTTTGTGCAATTGTGTTCAAAATACTGTATTTTTTTTTGTTTTAAAATGGCATCAGTAACACAAATACTGAGATTTAAAACTGCTAAAGATCATCTTTACAGGTATAACTGACCATGTTAGACCTACATTTGTCTAAATTCATAGTTTACTGTTTACTTCCTGATCACATGTTCTGCCATGTTATCTTTTAATCAGCAAACATAAGGAACACTCAAGAGAAATGTGTATGTGCTGAAGCAAACAAAACAACAATTGGGCTTTTTTCACACTGGAGTGTGGTACAAGACCACAGAAGACATTTGTTAAGAATGTGCTCTGGTGATTTCACTTAATTCCCTATTGTATAACAAGCAACAAAAAACCAAGAGCTTGCGATAATATAAGGAGCAAATTTTGTCTTGTACTAAAACATTTTGAATTTGTAAAATTATACATTCTTGTTCACTCATGACAAACTGAGGGAAAAACTAAGATAAGTAAATGTGGATGTTAATCATTTAAGATTGTGGTTTATATAAAAGTGATATCAACAATACAATCATACTGGTTCAAGATACTGAGGAATATCAGTGCTCATTAATGCATTTCTATCTGAATTCTCTCAAGTGTAATTAGTTGAATGTTCCCTTTTTTGTCTTTTTAACAAAAAAAATTTACTGTAACACACCTTTGGCTGTAATAATAATTAAGCATTCAATAATTTATTTAACTGATTATGTTCTAATTACTTTTGTATAAAAATTTTGGAGAAAAAAGGTTCTCTTTAGTCTTCGAGGCTTCATGTGCCATTCTTTACAGCACCTTGGCCCAACAATAACCAATTCTGCAATGGAATTTGGTAGCTTCCTAAAAATTAGTTTTCATATCCCATGAAACATAAGAGAATACTGACAATTCTCATTCACAATGGGATGAGATAAGGATATTTTTAATTTGTCAATGACCCATTTCTCAAAATCAACAAAAATCTAGCAACAGGACAAACCAAGAGAGGAAAAGAAAAAGAGGGATGGAGAACCACTATCATCCAGGAATATTTCTTTTTACAGCTACAAACAGAAATTTCAGCCTAGTGTTGAAAATTCTCTCTCAATGGCATTTCTTGTCAAAATTGATGTGCTTCTACAAACAGATTAACAAAACAGAAGTTTTCATTGATAGGAAATTACCACTACATAGAACTATGGTACTACTACTACTGAAGCAGTAAACATAAAGGAATTACATGCCTCATTCTGAGATCACAAATGTTTCATACTCAAATACATCATATGGCATTGTCATATGATATTACAGAAATAAATGAAAGATTGACTGTCAAGTTGAAAATTTATGGCTTCCCTCCCCCCCCAAAAAAAACCCCCCATTTACACTACTTTCCATGTATGAATTTGGCTAATGTGAGATCAGAAATACATGCTGTCCTTTGGGGCCATGCCTGAGCTGTGAAATTACAAATGAGTGGAGAAGAACAGCAAAACTGAGCTAGAAATCATGCAAAGGACATAAAAAAAAACCTCATAGGTATTTAGAAAATTCTGTGATACTCATGAAAAGATAATAACTAGCAGGATGGTAAAAAGGAAAGCACTTTTCAAGTGCATTATAAGTATCAAAGTATCAAACTTGATTTTCACTGGTATAAGCTGAAGTAGCAGAGTGGCAAGACAGGCTTGTAGTTCATATATCTGAAGAGAGCGAATGTCAGACTATCAAAAGACAATGCAAATGGGTTAAAAATGGTAACTGCTTGCGGTATCACTGACTATACAAACTTGCACAAATGGCCAAATCCTGAGACACATTGTAACGAACAAAACTATAGATTTAATGTCAAGTTGTCTGTTATCTAGTAAAAAAAACACAGAAATGTAAGCAGTGATTGTTGGATAAACCAGATCCTTAAAAATAAGATGTAAGTCAACAAACTAGCTCTTTGCCCTCATCATTGCATCTTTTCTGCCAAGCAAAAGGAATTTTACTGTGTGCTACTGGATGAGTTTCTACCAGTCCAGGCTCCAGAGACAGCTAGTCCAAGTTGTTTCTTATATAGATTAAAAACAGAAGTGAGGATGCACAGGTGGAGTGCCAGCGGGGTTAAGAACATGCCAGATGAAAAAGAAATGTAAGAATGGCTGTGCTAAATTAGACTAAAAATCCATTTAGGCCAGTATCTCCAGCAGGGGCTGATAACACATGTCTAGGGAAAAGCAGAATAGGACAAGCTTGTAGCAATACTCCTCCATTCTATTGTCCCAGCCTCCAAGGGTTCATAGCTCAGGGACTTCCCAACCCAGAGGTGGTATCTTTGTATTTAAGAAAATGAAAGCAGTTAAAATAATGGAGATACCTAAGCAATGAACACTCTGCCTAAGGAATCCCAAAGCAGTTGTGATTAAGGTAAAATGGATTGAGCACTTGTTTCTTTCTATAGGTAATGTCCTGAACATCTGCATTGCTACTATTTTAAATCTAGTTCAGGTGTCATTGTACTCCATTCACAAGAGTGACTTCAGGGAAGTTGCATTACAGATATAAGACAATTACAGATCCAGATTACATATTTACAGTGCTTTGCTTCCCTAAAATATGCTAGAAGTAGAAAAATAATAGAAATATCATCTTGCTTTAATGTGAAAAATGACAGTAACCATTATTTTTTACAGTCAAAAACTGGTTTTCTCGGTTAGTTTATCCGGTGAAGAACCAACTCTTTTAAAAGTTTTTCTCAGGACAATATTTTGTCCTGTCTGTAATGTTAGTGTATGCTTAACTGATGACTAAATAGAGAAAACTGTCCTCTATTTACAGAGAATATGTTACACACGTATGTAACTCAGGAATGTTTACTTCAAGAATAAAGAAAAAAATTAAAAGAAATATTGAATTTAAAAAAAAAAATAAATACAGAAGTATGTATAGAATGGATTTCATCAACATTGTGCTACACTTGGGATATAACATACAGCAGTTTTGTATCTACTGTGTTTCCGAATTCATGTCTATGTCACTGAAGTAGTTAAAAGGAGATATACTGCTTTCTTTTTTTCTTCTAAGAAACAGTTCGTTATGATATACAGGAATGTGATAAAATTGTTGATGTTTTTTAAATTTTATTTTGTGCATTCATTCCTGATATAAACTATTCACAGTAGTTAATATGAAATAGAAACACATTTTATATTAACATAAAGTACCTTTTGTGGTTTTCAGCCAAACCATTCAAACATTAAGGATGGTTAGAGAAAAACAAGGAAAAAGTTGGATGGAAACTCCGAAATGATAAGAGCTTGTTTTTGAACTAAATTGATACCACAAAACCTCAACAATGCTTGGGCAGAAAACTTTTAGCTTTCTATGACTGTCTGTAACTATGAATCCTACATTTGAATAACAGAAAATAATGCTATCAATACCTCACACATTGCAATAGAAGATTTCTTTGAAACCTTCTCTTGATTACAATCCTATTATTTCTATATTGTACCCAAGAACCATCATATACACAGCAAATTTCACCTGTTATCAATATCTTTCCAGACTATTTTTTTCTAACAGAACCTTAACTCTCTTTTAATGTATTTCCTTTCCTTCTGATAAATGATTTAGAGGTCCCCTTCTGTAAAATCATTAAGCATTTCTTTGCTAAAAGAAGGTGACCTGGTTTAGTTCAAAAAGAAAAAAAAAAAAAAAAAAGAAGTCTGGTATGTAGACGTCATTGATTCTAGCATATTCTGAAGATTCTAAGGCAAGAGTGCATAGAAAGAGGTAGATGCAATTTCCTTGCTTTTCTTTACTATTAAGTAACCTAAATTGCAGAAAAGCAAGCTGATTAACCAAATTATTCGTGAGGACAATACTTTCATTCCCTTCAATAGTGTGCAAAGAAAGCAATCAAACAAGCAAACAGTTGTATAACTTTATATAGCCTGGTAGACTAAAAGAAAACTCTCTTGGCAGCAGGTGGTGGATGCAATGAGGATACAGCAATGAACATAAAGAGGATTGGTGAGCAACAATTAGTAAGAAAAGTACATTGTTTCCCCATTTGGTACTTTGTTACTTATGCAACCACATCAAGAGAGGTCATTATCACACTAACAGTCATGTATTTCTTGCTTGAAGAGGAAAGAAAGATCTCTGAAATTTTACAAGAAAATATATATTTTTCCACCAGAATGTAGATATGAAAAAGCAAATATGTGTGTACATATTCTGGAAAAATCTTATATTGCATAGGTGATGAAAAGTTGGGGAAAATGTGTATTTATTTTTCTGTTTAGGAGAGTGATCCTGTGATATGCCTATGTAAAACAGTCTCATTAAATAGTCAGAATATCTGATGGGAAACATCAGATTTTGAGGTATAGATCCAGAAATTGAAAGTTATGCACAGTTGTGCTAAACTTTGTAGGACTAGGGGCAGAGTAGCCTCAGTACATGATAACTTTTCCAGGTTGTGTTATGAATTTCTGATCCCAGCAAAATCCCTAAACTTGACAGTTTTCCAGGCTTTAGCCCACCTGCTGTTTCCAAAATCATAATTATTGACTGCATCTCCTATGACCTCTTATAAGAATCTCCAGTGCTATACATAAACATGGTAGGATTGTCTTAATTTGCAAACAACATCAGAGTAAAATAAATAAAACAAGACAATACAACCAGTCCTTGGTTAATTTTATGGAGTAATTATGTAAGGTGTATTCCACAAACACATGGTTAATCTTGTTAACTCATGAAAAGTTGGCATTATACTTGAACATTACCCATCCCCATCCATATTAATTGCAAAACTGAGATTACTTTTGTATCAATTTGCAGACTCTGCAATGTTTAGGTTTTTTAATGATCCAGATTTCTTGCAGTGACAAGTTAGTTACGTTTCTACACAGGACACCTATAACCACTCAGCTGAAGCCTAAATGGGTGCAAATTGCATGTGGAGGGACTGTAATGTCTAAATTAGTTACGGCACAATGTCTTAATTTACACCTTGCAAGTTTCAGTGCCAGGTTATTCCTAGATAGATTCCTGGATATTCCTAGATGTAAGAGATGGGTGTAAGTAACTCTAAAGCTTAAGTAAGCTTAAGTAAGTACACAATTGTCTAATGCACAAGAAACAAATTGTCCCTGATGGCCAAAAGTCAGTTTGCTATACTACTGTATCTGATAAAACAATATAAAGGACAAGTGAGCGAGGAAGTAACTGTGTGACAAAATCAAGGAAGTTAAAAGCACTAATCTTACTGGTTCTTAAATAAAACTCAATATCCAGATCTGCTACAGGTTGCCATTTGTTCTGTCTCATCTATGACAACTTCTCAAATATTTTACCAAAGAATTTGTATTTATCACAAGTTTCTAGCCTAGACAGAAATGTGGACTCTTTTCCTCAAAAAGGAGTAAGAAGCACAAAATCCAGTAATTTTGCCCATATATACTGATCTCATGACATCTATGTCATAGTCCTTGTCAGCTAATGCAGAGGAACAATGTGATTCCACTTACAGTTTCCTACCACTTACAGTTTCCTATTTAATAACTCCTCATTTAGGAAAAAAAGGAATGACTATGTAGGAGGACTAGTGAAATTACTAGTGAAATTATTTTGCTATAAAAGAAGACTAGTAAAATAGCAAAATGAGAAAATATGTGTAATATTCCATCTCCTCTTCTACTATTTCATTGTAATCTTGTATATGAGTAGAAACATTAAAAGGAAACTAGAAGCAGGTCTGAAGGTACCTGAAAAGTATCCTCATTTCCTTAGAACTGGACACATGCTCATATTCCAAAGGCTTTTTTGATAGGCTCGTTCTTCCCACACAGCCCTGATTGTGTTTTCACTCTGATATCGGCTAAAACAAGGACTGTTTCCCTTTTCAACAGCAATGGACTCTTTATGGTTTTTGATGTTTCTGTGTATAATGGGGTTGAACTCACTCCACTGTTTGTTGCCTGTTTGTGTCTTTTCTTGGGCTTGAATTATTTACTCCAGGATATTAAGCCAAGGTGCTTGACCTATACTCAATTTATACTGCATGAGTATTCCTACTAGAATTTAGTGATTGAGTTTGGTTTACAACAGTTAACCTGTTATCTAGGTTTGAAGGAAAATAAGGTTACTCACTTTGCCTTTCTTGGTCCACTGTCAAGGTACCTCATATACTCCTGTAAGAAATCCTTGTGCTCTTGTAAAGGCAGGTTTTCCTTAAAGGTTTTATGTTCCTTTTCCTGACACATTATCTATAAGAAGAATGTTACAGTGGCTTAACAATTCTAGTTCAGCTTTGCAACAGGGAAAGCTTAGACAGGTGTCTCAGGAGAAAATCCTCTAAAAATATGCTTGCAGAAATGTTGTACTAAGTGTTGAAAATTGGTTAAATTGCTTGCAGTAGGTGGGGGCACATAATTCTGTTTGCTTCTTTTCCAAATCCTATGACTCATGTTCACCTTCATAAAAGTTATTTTTGCTTTGGGAACCACTACAGTTCATCTTTACTTCTTCCAGCACTTTATAAGCATTTAGTAGTAAATTAGCTGGACCCAACTACCTGGTCTCTTGTATTGGTTCATCAACCTCTTTCTTTGCAATGTTAAATCATTTGTAAAGTTAAATTTAAAAAAATGAGGGAAATTATGGTAAATTCATGAACATATAACTAAATTAACTCCAAGAAAGTAATTCAGCTGGCAAAGGTGAGTGATATATATTTATTTTAAATTGATTTTGTCAGAATATTCTATTAAATTAAATACAGGAGTTACAATTTAATGACGTGATTTCATTCTGTCTATTTAAATGGCTTGATTCATTAATTATTTAACACAGAGATTATTTAGCTTGAAATGAATGTGCAATTAAATCCATCTCTAAGTTGATTTGTATTATGCACTGCAAAATTCATGGCTTACTAGGTTTCTTGTCTAGTATTTTGAATGGGCTGCAACCAGGTATGTCAGGAACCTGTAACAAACCCATGCAAAAAGGCTGGTCCCTCACCTCCCAAAACCTCACAGGAAGTGATACTACCTACTGGTACACCATTTTGCAGATTTGGAGCCATTCCTATTAGCGAACTGGGCAACTTGGTGGCAGAGTTTAGCCCAATGTCTTTGCACCTCCTACCTCCTGCCTCTTAAGTATATAATTAAGCTGTCTGTACATTTTATTTTGCAAATGTGCATTCATCCAATATATGAAGGGGGAGAGGAACCCTCAGATCTTTCTTTTTAGTCTTCAGTTTTCCCATTAGGATGTACTTGGAAAGGAAATTAAATTGGTGCAGTGCTGGCAATTTATTGCAGGAAGGAACACAATTTACACAGAGAAAAGTGCAATTTTAATTTTACACAGTTCACTAACAGCATATTCATGTCTTCTGCCTATAGGTGTTGCAGTAGAGATGACAGTATGGATTTATTTTCTAATAAGGGGAAAACATAAAGCTTATTTACACTTTTAATATATTATTCTAATGTTTTTTCTGTACAACAAAAAAGGAGTTTTTAAATCAATTTATATTGTTATTTTAAAGAAATCCACTTTCAAAATCTTCAAAGCTGTTTGCATGTGACACTCTAACATATATGTAACCATACCTTAGAATATATTGGCACACAATGGCACATATATAGTAATAGTACAAAACGGTTATTATGTATTTTTAAATCATATAAGTAGTTTTCCGAAGTCACCTAAATGTCTATTACTATTTGTTGCCTGGAATTAGCCCTTTGGAGCTGGCAAGTTAGGAACTGCTGCTGTTCATGCTAATATATTTTGCGTTACTGTCTTGGTTCAGAAGATCTCAATTTGTGGGTCAAAAATGTTAATTAATTAAATAAACAATATACACTGTTGACTTGTATTAGACTTGTATTATCTCTGTGTCATGCTGCCGCCATTTATTTAACCTCCAGACTAAAAATACAGTATTGTTGTTTGGATAGGAAAGAAAAGTGTTGCTGCTGGGAACTGCTATCTAGGATATATGGAATGTGTAAATGCATTGTTACAATTTAAATGTAATCCAATGAAAATATTTTTGTTTTTGTCTGAAGAGTTATTGCACTGTCTTGTGTGAGACAATTCTGCATGAATCTTCAGGAAGGGAGTTGACATTCCTCTTTTTACATAATGTACTTAGTAGATGGAGTTAACTTTACTAGATATCATATTCTATTTAACTCTACTTGCAGAGTTAGTAAGTCTTTGCTAGTTCACATTTTCAGAAAAGAAAGCATCTGGAATTACATATAATGATTTCTGGAAGAACAAGATGTAATTATTCCTTCACTCCAAAAGGCATTGCAAGGGCTTGAATCAGCAACAGCTAAATAATTTTTTTTCTGATGAACTAATCTGTCTGTTACTAGGTTGGTCACATCTAGAGTTGTAATAGAAGTAAGAATCATTAAAAGGACAAAATTCCACAAAGATAAACTTAAAAGTTTACAATTACATAACAAGAATCATGTGTCACCATAACCTTAGTGAACAGTAATTACTATATATTCCCAGTAAAAATTAAAAAAAACAGACTGGAAGTCCTATATACACAATAATTTGGCAAAGCAAAGGCATATTGGACCTTGTTAGCCAGCTTTTCAATTTAAATTTTGCTTGCCAAAAAAATATCTTTTGTAATAGTTTTTTGCTGAAAATAAGATGACAAAATGAAAGAAAAGTACCTATTTGTTTTGGACATGTTTCTTCAGTCATTGTTTTTCTATTATTGCTTATTCTCTCTTGATGGCAAAATGAGAAAAGAAAAAAGAAAGTTATAAGAAAATGGAATGGAGAAAGAAAGCAAAACCCTTCTGCTCCTCCAAAAGTTAATGCCTTCCCAAGTTTTTTGTTACACTCATTTTTCTTTTACATACTTGTCCATACCAGTCAGTGTCATGTTTTTAAAATCCCTGCAATCAAATCACTTGAACATTTTTTTCTCCTTTTTCCTTCTAAATTTGTCTTTATGTTACCATCCTATATGTAAGTGAGTGAAAGGCCTTATGAACAGACAGGGAGAAGAGCAATTTCTAATGAAAATGGATATGTTGTTACTTCTGTGTAGCAGAGCATCAAACTTTCTAACACAGGCTGAAGCAACCACATTATATGCAGCCAAAAGATATGTGCAATGATGGGCAGAAGAAGGTAAGTAAAAGAAGATCTAGTTAAACACTGAAAAAATAGCATTCAGACACATAAGTCTGAATACTGACTGAAGCAGCACAATTTTAGAATATTGTCTTCAATTCTAGTCTACTGTACCTGTTCTGGTTTATATTAGTCACCCAGGTGTGGTATTCTTCTGATACTCTGTAATATTACCCAATTTGTCTTGGTATTTTGCCCATTTGCTATGATTTACTACTGCATAAATAGAGAAATCATGTTAAAATATTAAATTTTTTAAATAAATACAAATTTTATTTTAAAAGGGCGTTTTACTGAATCGGCTAGTATGCTTTTTTGCCATATCAAGTGCTCTTGTTTAGCTGAAAAAACATCCTTTATTCATTTAAACAGCTTAGGCTTTGCAATATATTCAGGAATAAAAGAGGTAGAAGATCTGCCTTCACAGAATCACGGAATCATAGAATCATAGAATCATTATGGTTAGAAGAGACCTCAAAGATCATCAAGTCCAACCATATACTCGATGCCACCATGCCCACTAAACCCACTAAACCACGTCTTGAAGCGCCACATCTAAACATTTTTGGACACCTCCGGGGATGGTGACTACACCACCTCCCTGGGAAGCTCATTCCAATGTTTAGCGACTCTTACAGTAAAGAAGTTCTTCCGAATATCCATCCTGAACCTCCCCTGGCACAACTTGAGACCGTTTCCTCTTGTCCTATCGCTAGTTATCCGGGAGAAGAGACAAACCTCCACCTCACTACAACCACCTAAAAGGGGGTAGTTGTAGAGGGCAATAAGATCTCCCCTCAGCACAATAGATTACACAAAGTTGGCAAAATTTCTTTAAGAGTTATCTTTGCTGCATAGTTCTTCCTGTGCAAACCAAAGTAGGAGGAGCAGGAAACCTTCAGAAAGGAGAGATGCTGTCTGCCATAGCTGCATCAGCAGTAAAATATCAACAATAGAGGATCTGGAGAAGATGAGGAAAACATCATCATGAACAAAGACTGAGAATCAGTGAGAAGTAAGGAGAAAAACTTTGAACTCTAAAAAATAATTTAATAATTATGAGAACAATTGGAACAATCTCCTCATTTTATGCTGATTTTTAGCATCAATTATTGTTGAACAAGAATGCAACACATACTCCCTTACACTCTTAAGGGATCTGCTTGAGACAAGGTGGCTGTCCAAATCTTTAGCTGTTTATCAATAAGATAAATAATAAAGTCCCAATGCCATTAAAGAAACAGTGTTTTACTGGAGTTCACAAATAACCATTTTGTCATACATGTCTCCGCATTGTTGTTACTTTCAGTATTTTGCTTAAAAACTTAAAATAAAGCCACTTTCTCTGTAAATAGATACATGTTAGGGACTGCTTTGTGGTACTAATAGTTTTCAAAATCATTAAGAAAGCTGAAGAAAGTGTTAATATTCATCTTGAGAAACCACGTTTTTGTTTCAAAAATATTCATTCCTTTATCCTCTTTTTTTCTGTGAACATACATGTTTTCTCCTTTTCTTTCTCTGAAGTACTTGTGAAAGTCTGATAAAGGCCACCACATGATGTTGCAGACTTTTTTACAGAGACCACAGGTATTTCAGGGATGATGAAAAGCTGAAAGGAAAAGAGGTGCATGAATGGCCTGTACATCACTGTGGATACCACCCCAGCTAGTGGGATACCTCATTCCTTATATTATGCATTATGATTGTCATTAAATGACTGTACATACCCACATCGAAACTGGCGTAATGTTCTCACCTTGCATCCAGACTGTATGTTTTCTCCCTTTTTTCTGCCTGTCAACAAACTCAAGTATTTTTGTTTGAAGTCTTCCTTAAGAGTTGAGAGATTTTAACCTCTGTTTTGACTCAAATAGGCAGCAAATTTTGCCTGATGTTTACAGACATAAACATTTTATCAAATACACAAGGAAAAAGTCCCTGCACAGAGACCGAGTTTGATTTTTCCATACTCCTCCTCACTAGAAGTTGGATACCCACATGCATGGCTGTCATTACTGTGTATGAGCATCTCATTCAATCCTTTCTATCCCCACAAGACCTCTTGAGGGAAGAGGGAACTCTTGCACCATTTGTAAAGGCGCATGGAAAGGTAGGTCGGTGTTATCTATGGGGTTAATGACGTAGAAGTCACATAATAGACTATTGCTTACCAAAGACTATTAAATCTTTGTTTATCATGTTGTTGTGGAAGTCTCTCATTTGCAAACCACTGATATGAACACTGGGATTTCTTTCAGATCTTTGTGCAGATTCTCCATACAGCAGTCATTTCTATGACTTTCCTTACTTTCACTTATTTTTTTCAAACTACTTCTAATATTCTTCTAATTAATTGAGCAGCCTGTCAGTATCCTCTAGTTTTCTCAAATAAAGAGCAATTTCCACAGTAGTCCTATTCTGCCTCTTTTTTTTTTTTTTTTTTTTTTTCCTAGCCTATTAGTGATTGGAAGTCTGTAGTACCTTTAAGCAACAAAGCATTTCTGTTGTGACAGCTATTTCTGCTTAGTTAGACCATATCTACATGACCAAACTCTGTTGTTGCTGTGGGTTGGAACTATATGAGCCAAGTCCATTCAGAAGGTGGATAGCCATGCTAGCACAGAGTTTTGCTCATAGAAGTCCTTCTGAGAAGTTAATTAGTTGCTATTGCAACATTTTTGCACTTTTCATAACGATTTTGGTGTCCAAAGGATCTGATAGCTCTCAGCCTATCCAGGACAATGTTATCAGCAGTTTGCAATTCATCTATTAGACTGTTATCTTTCATCTTTAGTGCACTGCTACCTATGCAGGAGGTGACATACAACAAAAGATAAAATGTGTGGATGCCTTGTTCTGTGACTGAAGGACTGTGCACAGTCCTTGGCATAGTCACCACCTGGCACAGTATTTGTCCAACATCGTATTTTCCCGATATGTTCAAAAATATGAGAGTGATCTGCAGATTTATTTAGGAGCTCTGGAGTTGACTTTGGGAGTGAGACTTAGCACATCTGCATTTGCCATGAGAGGTCTACCTACCACTGGTCTCTTTGTCGAGAGTAATTTTTTGGTAAGGGAAGAAAAAAGAGGCAGTTCTGCAGCATAGTGTGCTGTGTCATAAGGTCACTATCTAAAATAGGCCAGGTGAGTCTAGAAGAATTGTTTCTCCCATCTATTAAAACACAAATTCTAAGCAGCTGCCTCAGAGATAAATCTATTCTGTAGCTACCTAAAATAAGGTAAGCCAAACTTGCTCAAGCTGGAAGAGTTAGTTAGATTTTCTTCAATTTTGGTAAGGTACTCTTTGCTAAATGTGGCAAATGTTGTCAGACAAAGAAATGTTCAGTTATTTCATAAATTTATCTTTTTCCTTTTCTTTTCTTTCTTCTTTGCCTTTAGAGTTTGAACTTGACTTATTCAGCTTAACATATTTATTCAGCTTAAGTTACTTTTTTTCCCCTTACTTCTTTTCTTTTTTTGGTATTTCTTTTTTCTCACTGTTTTGGTGTATTTTTCATTACAGTAGATATAAGACAGACATAGAGATTCTGAAAGTAGTCCATTACCATTGCATGGTTTGGAAGTGCCTTGGGGTACTTCCTTTTTGTGACTTAATTTTATTAATTTTAATTCAAAGTTTCTTGTGCTTCCCTAATTTTTTCCTAGTATAATGTAAAGTCTTCAGTTCTATTTAATCTTGTTTCAGTCCTATTGCTAACATAATTGTGATCAATATTATATTAATTCCATTTGGCATTTTTGTCACCCATTCTTTCCTTTAAAGTGAACTTGAACTGTTTTTAACCAAGTTTCCTGCACAATATAGCAAATAGGTCAACATCCTAATTCTATTCAATATACTTAGAGATATAGTTTCATTATTCCCTTCTACTGCATTTTAGATCTTTATAATGTCCCTGTCATTCCATATTTCTCCTGGAGCTTTGTGGAGTTAATTCGTCATTCCCCACTCCTACCCACACATACATACTATAAAACCATCATATTTAAGATTCTCTGGGTTTTTTTTTTTCTTCCCTCTTGCAACAACAACAATGCACTAGATAGTTTTCATTGGGGCAATCTAACAGATTTTGCCAATAAAATGGCTTTTTACTCTCCAGTTTTCTTCTCTGCCACTAAAAAGCAGTAAATTTAGAACCAATAAAAGCAAATACTCCTTTACGCAGCATATAATCAACCTGTGAAATTCACCCTCACAGGAGGCCATCAAGTCAAATACCCTGGTTGAATGTTAAAAAGAAGTGGGTTAATTTTATGAACACTCACAACATTTGTAGCTATGCATACCAAAATAAATAATAAGGGTAAACCAAATATCATGCTTCAGGGCATAAATTGATTATCTGCAGGTGTCAGGATGGATTCCTACTCTCTAAGTAGAGTTTTATGCAATTGTTAAAGGTTTTTTTATGAGGATATGAAGCAGTTACAGGAATGGGTTTTTTGGTTGCATTTTTGTGGTTTGTTTTTTTTTTTTTTTTTTTCTATTTTTAACTTGGTTTCATCTCTTCTACATACTCTCATGTTGTTTTCTTTCAGTGTAGCAATGGTAAGGTAAGGCAGGCCCTACTCACTCAGAGATTTGATGCAGGAGAGAGACTGTCTGGTACTCTGCCTACGAAGACAGTGAATACTACAGAGGGAGGAGATCACTATTAATGAGTTGTCACAGTCTCTTTCTTCAGATTTGCCTTTATCTCTCACCTACATCTTGGTGCCATTTGACAGTGGTCAAGCAGATGATGTGCTGCCACTAGTGCTGCTAAATTTTTATATTTCCTAGCTTTGATAATCTCTCAGTTATCTTTCTTTTTCTCTAGTTTCTCTTCCTCATCTTCTACCTAAATTGTAAAGGGTTTTTTTAGATCAGGATCATCTTACTGTTATGTGTGAACGCAATAGGTAACAGACTAGAGTCCTGATTATTCTAAGCTAATATCCTAATTATAGTAGCAGATGAAAACCAAAGCAGCCAACACTGTATTATGGATCTTTGTACAAATCTTTTGACGAACTAGTCTTCCCCTTGGAAAACTGCCGCCTCTGGAAAACAGTCTTCCTATCTGACAACGGCCTTCCACAAAGCCATGTCATTTGAAAGGTTTTTCCATTCTTAGCTTACAGCTTTACCTCTTTCCAAATATTGATCTACCTAAACTACCTCAAGCTTTCTGAACAATGATTTTTCCTTACCTTTGAATCACAAATATGTGATAATCTTGAATAAGTTCAGTATAAGCAAATGTAGGTTTAAGAATTTAAAAACTGCACACTGCTGGATCAGACATTGCTGCCTACCAGGCAAAGTCACCATATTTTTTCTCATTTGTAACCATGGATTATCCTAAATTTCTACAGATTTCTACAGTGATGTGCAGAGGAACAACCTAGACCTTAACGAGATAAACTTCTAGGCTCCTTTATATAATCTCATGGCAATATTCAAGTCAATTTTGACAGTCAATTAAGCTGGGTTGCCTGTTTGCATGTAACTTTTGGAAAATTCTCCCTGGAGTTTTAATAGGAGTATGGATGAGCTCTAAAGAAAAGAGACTGTGTTAACTGGACCTCCCATTAAACTCCGGGGAAATAATTTGCCTGATGTGAATCTAAAATACAGAGTCAACATTGAACATAGTGCGGTAGGTATGCAACTAACTGTATCACTTCAGAACTAAAGTGATTTCGTTTTCTATATGTTACTATCTATAATATTTCTGCCTAAATATAAGTCTCTCATCACTGGTTCAGCTGATGGGAATCTGTGAGTTCTATAATTTATTAAGCAATAACTTTGTATAGAAACTCACTGACTAACAGCTGATGACCCACAAGATAAACTAATGTAATTTGTATATTAAGCTAATTTTTAACCCCTTGGTGTAAAAAAAAAAAAAAAAAAAAAAAAGAGTGGAGGGGAGAGTTACCATCTAGATTACAGGTTCACTATGTGTGTAAGTCTATTTTACAAAGACATTATGATCTGCAGTCTTAAACTTTTAAGAAGTTGTTCACTAGTGTTTAATTTTAAAAGCATATTCCGAGGAACAGCTCTGCAGACAAGTGCTTCAGTGTGGATTTAACATTTCATCTGAGATCTGAGAGAAGATGATCGTGTGTTATCTAACAAGCTACGTGATCAAAATACAATAATTAATACATAATATGACTTGTAAAACATAAATGAAAATGAACTAGAGGGAGGAACTTGCCAACCTTTAAACAAGGCTACCCTATTTATGTAACAAATGCCTGCAATATTTCTCATGAGTCATTCCTTCCACTCAGCCTGAGAATACATAATAACCTTTGTTGTTCTGTACCCGAGGTCATTAGCCCCATGTTAACGTGTTCCACTATTATACATTCAGATTCAGACTGGTTTCAGCCAGAAGGTGCAAATTTCCACAAGTTTTTGAGCTTGCTATCATCAACAGCACACCAGCCAAGCATGGCATGCATATTTTTGCAGAGGCTGCAGCTACTGTTGCCAATGCAGCAGTCGTAGGAAGGAAGAGTTTCTATAGAGCAGAGGGGGGACCTTGTAGAAAGACATGATAAGTGACAACTCATGAACCCTGTGGTATAACTAATTGTTGGGATGGAGCATGCTATCAACACGTAAAGAGTTTCAAAGCACTGGTTTAATTTATTATTCAGAAAAAATTCACACACACACACACATACATACACAAATATATATTTACAGAAAGTATATTTATAAGATAAAATAATTTTAAAGGCTACAATTTCAAGTATGGAATGCAAACACTGTTGATTCCAATCGTTATTGCACGGAGATTATTTGGCTAATTGAATAACAAATCTGCAGTTAAAATGTTGATTGCTATTTCCTACTCTTATATTGACTCACAACTTTTCCTTCTTTTATAGAATTCTTCATAAAATGGTGCAAAAAAGCTAACATCAAACTGAGCTCATTTCATTGTTGCCTTAATTTATCTAAAACCAGAAACATACCACTGAAATAAAAAACAGAGTAATGGAAAGGAGAAATGGGCTTTTTAAGATTTTAATCATTAAATCACTCTTCCCAAGAATTAGATGATTACATGCTTGAGTTTGTTTTGTCTTGATGAAAAATTTCAGGACCTGAATTGTAGGAGAATTTGAGCACCCCTAAATCATTACATTAACAAAAGAATCCATCAAATAGAAGAAAATAAATTGAAATAACCTGACTTCTAGTAGCAATTAATTTTTACAACACATATGAAAGGGTAGCAAAACAGTTACATGTTTGCCTCAAAGCCTCTCTTTGGACACCCTGATCATGTTAATAAAATATTATTTTATTGTAATAAAAATACTATATTACATTATATTATA
>NW_009620190.1:0-25425 GCF_000690535.1 Cariama cristata
TATGTTTCAGAGTATCATCTTCATCTGTTCCTCCCCCAGTGTTTCCACAGACATGCACAAGCACATACCCTCTCATCTCATATGGATTCAGATGCCACTTTCTAACCAGGCATAGAAGTTTGGAGGACACATACATTATGGAGAAAGTAAGTCCCATATTAAATCTTCAGCCAGGTAGCTACTAATCCAACCAAAAATTACCAAGAAATTCAGGACTTCTTTGAACTTGCCTTGACAGTTTAATCAAGTAACTTCCTCAAAGCTATTCTCTGAGTTAAATGTCCAATAAATCCTGAATAGCTGAACCACTGGGAATTTATAACCTGCATATTTAAATCATTTAAATTACACTTGCATTTCTTAGGAATAAATTAGCAACTTGCACAAGGTAATCTAGTTTCACTGACCTTTCCACTGTTGCCACGTTTTCCAGTTCATCTGGACTGAGTTTGCTGTTGGCGCTTCGGGTGACTGGCTCCCTAATGCATGTCAGTAGGGTGGCTCCCTGCTTCACAGCTAGTTTCAGCTCATCCTGAAGGAAAAAATCCAAGCCAAACAACTGTATATACTTATTTTGGCAATGCTAACATCTCTTAGATGGACACCTTAGTAATGCTAAAGCAAGATTCTTTCATAGGTATTAAATATTTGGAACAAAATATAAATGCTTACCAAAGACGACATGTTTTTCTACAAATCCAGAGACTAAATGTAGTCATTTTGAATAGTAGATATATTTCTGAGAAAAGGAATAGTATATAACTTCTGAGCAGATTGCATTTCTGACCAGGCAATTTGCAGAATAAATTATTCTACCGCAAATTGAATGTGTGCCGCAGATCGTTCAGTGAGCTGAGAGACTGTCCTGAGACATTGCACTTCTTAATGGAATTTCGTTAAACGTTGTGACATGTTGAGCCACAGTACATCAGCTATCAAGGAGTCATCCACAGAAGAAGGTGTCTTCCCAGCATGAAAGATGAGCAATGAAAAGGACAATGAGACTCAAACATTACCATGTCAGCTGAGGAGTCCCCACGTTACTGCACACTTCTTGCATAAAACTTGTTCTTGTGCTAATATAGCTTAAACAGTATTTTTTCTCTTGTGTTTAACCTAAGGTGTTTGTTGACAGCAGTGATGTTTTCTTCTGAGCCTTACTCTGCAAAGCTAAACTCACCCCAACTTTTTTTTTTTTTAAAAAAAACCAAACACGACAGTCATCATCTAGTTAGATTATTCTGTCTATTCCTGGATTATCCTCACAGATGTTCTCTACATCTGCTCCAGTGTGAGTTCATCCTTTCTGATGAACTCTTCATCAGGAGCCCTTGCTATTCCAGATGTGATCCCATCACACCCTCTCATACAGTAGAAGTGACATTTCCCTGTTCTATCATTCCTGAAGGTATAAAAAGTCCTTTTTCATAGTTGAATCAAATCCACCTCCTGAACCCAGGTTTCTCTCCTCTTCAGTAGTTTCTGGACAATGTACTCCCAAATGATGGCAGAAAATTTTGTCAAATCAAAAATGATATATTACGCTGATGGAGCTGTCATAAGACAACATTCACCTTCAGCTTACTATGGTGGTCAGTGTGTGCGGAGAGGAGCTCCTCTGTGCACTGCACATCGTTGGGAAGTTCAGTCTCTGCTAGGTCTGTTCCAAAGGTCTGCAGCATCTGTGCTGTTGTTTTTACTGTCATTGCAAAGTTTTCAATAGCCTGGAAAAGCAAGCACATAAAGTCACAAACTGGTTATTTACCCTTAGCCCTTTAACAATGCTTAGTCCTTCAGGCACAGCGTGCTGTAAATATTACATGCCTGTAAAGCTGGACACATTGCCCTTTTTTGGGTCGATATGCTAAAAGTTACAAATTAAATCCTATGTCACAAATGATCTTTTCGCAGGCCTCCAAGTATTGTCATCTCCATGAACCAGCTGGGGAACTCCCAGAGCTTAACAGACATAATGAAACCACAGAGGACATCAGCTTCAAAGCCAGGACTGGAACTTCACATCCTCTGCTCATTCTTGCTGGGAAATTCTGCTGTGTTTAAAATTTTAATTAAAGTTTTACTTAAGTTGAGGAGACTCAGAAAGTATATAGGGCAAAGCCTTTCTAGATCTATATTTACACAGCCATTGCTCACTTAGCAGCAATCTGTCTTCCCCCGACTTCTGAAAATGTGTATCTCCATCCTGTCTATCTGTACTGCATTCATTCCAGTCAATCCCTTCCATCTATTCATATTAGCACACAAATACAAGAATAACTTACTGCAAATACAGTTTAAATGCATAAATTCATCAAAGCATTGCTGTTTCTTTATCACTTGGGTGCCTCAACACAAAACTTATCAGAAATCTGTAGTTTTACTAAAGAAGGGGGAAGTAAGGAAGGGTTAAAAACAATGCTGCATTTTCAGAGTAGAATATATTGTTAAGACTTGTAAGATGTGATTAAAACTTTTATATCTAGTAGCATGAGCTGCATGGGATGTTTCTTCATGATCATGCCCCTATTTCCTTAGGGACTGTATTGTCTTGTATAGCTGTTTATTCTTTATACTTTTTGATCTAACCCACCCAATAGTTTGAGTCAGTCAAGAGCACTAGGGATGCTCTTACACTCAGTCAAACACTACACAGCTGTTGCAAGTTGCATCCCCTTCTCCAGCAATGATAGGAATTCCTCACTTGCAACAATTTTAATTGTTCTGTTAAAATATGCTGTGTGCTTGGTGAAAAACAAAACTGGAGGTAGATCATTCAAAAGGTGCAGAGAGAAATTGCATTCCACATACGTGATCTGAAACATGCCCTAGATGAGGCAATGCTGGCACAGTTCATAGCCGCCTTCTCTTTTTTCCCATAAATTCATGCCTGCTTTCAACATGAGCAGTACAGACCCACATATGCTCTGGTTTAGTGCTTAGCAGCTGTGGTCTGCTGTTCTCAGCACTGAAACTGCTGGATTAAAGTTGGCTGAAATGTCACACTTCTGACTGCAACATGGATAGAGCCGTCCATGACCAAAGGCCATTTAGTAAAAGCCAAAAATGTACTCTGTGGGCAAGAAAGCTCATAGGCCTCCAGCCATTCAAGGTAAGAAAGCAGAAACAAAGAACCAGGCAGTGATATTGCTGTGTCGCTACCATTTAGCAATAGTTTAAAGCTGTTTCAGAAAAAAAGCACTGGCAGGACAAGATATGAGAACACTAAGAGAAGCAGCAAAGGGGATGAAGACTGTAGCTCAGCGGGACTGAAAGTCAGGTTGTTTCAAGGTGCCATGGAGCCTGACACTTCCCTGATGACCACCTCTTACCCAGCAGAGATTCCTTGGCTGACTGCACCAGGCACCATGAGTTTATCAGTGTTTCACTTAACAGCATGCTTGTCCCCACCCTCTCCTGTGCGTGACTAATACATCGTTTCATTGTACCTAAGTTAACATCTGTGGGGTTTTTTTCAAGTCTTTACACTCAGTAAAAGTTTTTCAAATAAATTTAACCAAAAGATCTGGGGATTACATAGGCAGACTCACCTCAAATCTTGGCTCACTTTTATTTGCATATTCTACCAAACTATATATTCATGCTTTATGTAAACTCCTGTCATTAATAAACAATACAGCCTTTCTTGTGCCTCTTTTTACTCTCTTTCCTCATTTTTTCAAGACTTTAGCTATTTGAAAGGTCATATAGATGATTCCTTCAGACTCACTGCTCCAAGGACAGTTTCATATTTTTGATCCTTTTAACATGTAAGCCTGTTCAGCTATCTTAATCCTAACCTCACTGTAGTCAACACAGCCATAAATGTAGCAAACCAGTGTTAGAAGAAATTCAGATTCTGCGTTTGTATATTTAGGAGCCTGAAATATTTGGTGGTTCTCAAGGAGAGTAAAATTTAATTTTATAAGGACGGTAAAGCACAGAAACTGATAGCAGGAAAGTGACAAAAGTGATTTGACTTAACAAAGCTGCCTCAGAAAAGCTCTTTTTCCAAGTGTTAGACCTAATCTGCAGGTCAGCAACAACAGACTCAAACCCAAGGCTGCTGCAAAACAGTGGGGCTACTTAGATGTGAGCTCTAGCATACCAGTCTTGCAAGTAGACCCAAAAAGATACAAACATTGCATACAATCTCTGAGAAATTAATTCATTTTTGAGGATCAGGACCTAGCTTTGCCCATTTTTGCTTCAATAGGATGAGACAATATTTTCGCTGCTAATGTGTCACAGTTTGGGATCTGTTTTTTGTAAAATGTCACCTTTTTGGGCACCATAATAAATTGTTCACACTGTTTTGAAGAAGCCACTGAAATGCATTAACCAACCCCAAAAGGGAACAAACAATAAAACCTCTTACAAGATTCCTCAAAGGCAATAGAATAAAAACTCTTTCTGCCTCCCTACAATTATTAACTGTTTTTTGGTTACTCAAAATAAGACCCAGCTGGAGTGCATGTTTACGTAGCACAGAAAGAAAAACAAAGGAAAATAAAATCTAGTGTCTTGAGTATTTTTCTTTTCTTAATAACACGCACATAATTAATCATTAAAGTGAGAATTTTGACCTTTGCTTCAGTATAGTGCTAAAGCATATGTTCAACTTCAACCATGAGCTGAAGGCCCATGAACCTCAACAATTATTCAAAAGCTAAGAATGTGCCAAAGGGCCTTGCTGAGTAAGAATACTATGACATTGTTAGGACCTAGTCCAGGTCAACAGTGAGATACAGATTACTATTTCTATTACAAACTTTTGGGGAATTTACCTTTCTCTATTTGAGTCATGGATTTCCTGTTTCTGTGAGTCCCTAGCAGAATCTGTAGGCTGAAATGCAGCTGAAGAGTTACTACTTAATGGTTGCTCTACATTCGTCATCTGGACAATTCTGGGTGTAGACGTGTAAGAACAACACCAACACTCACAGTTCGGTGATGTATCCACTGACTGTGGCCATACTCCAGGGTTCCTCCCAGCTCCCGGGTCAGCTGACTTTTGTCAATATAGCCATGCAGATCAGAGACAGAATTTAACATGATGATCTGAAATGAATCCAAACACAATAGACTGAGAGAAATAATGAGCTCTTTCCATCATTGATCCTAGGATCTGTGTTTGCCCTAAAAATATATGACCAAACTGCAGTTCCACCATAGGCAGTGAGTTCTTATTATGTATTTGTTCATGCAATGGCCGCAGTTTATTTCCACTAGATTTTCCCTTCTCAACATGTACATGGCCATTCTTGAACTAACCATAATTTGACATCATCTTGTTCCTTGCTAGGCTGAGGATGAAGTCATTTTGTACATGCATCAAGAGCAAAAGTATGGTATTTACAATGTTCACACAAACTTCCATCAAGTAATTTCTGTATTTTCTAGATAACTGTTATTTACAGAGAAATGGAGGAGTAGGCAGGTTAAATAGCTTCCTTCAACACCAACCACTTTACCCACGGAAGCGCTGAATTGAGACTATTGAGAATAAGGTTTTCCTTTCAGTTTTATTATTTTTATGCCACTGTATGTCCACCGAGTTCGCTAGCATTATTGCATTTTAAACCATGATGAAAGAGAAAGGAGAGACAAACCTAAATCCATTTTCTTACTTTAAAGAGTCTCCTTACCACTAGACCTGCTTAATGAAAGCAAAAGCAGATTTGCATTCAGCTTCAGGTAGGCAATATTACCTTTTGGTGACCACTGTAAATCTGGCAACACAAGTGGTTACACAAATAACATACATGTATTTAACTATGCCTTGTTATTCTAACAGATAGAAAATACACCATGATTTCAGCAACAGAAAAACAAGATGTTGAGGACTAATGACAAGAAATTTTAAGCCTTAGACTTTAATATATGTCAAATGTATTACTTCACTCTGCTGTTTAAAGAAAGGATAGCTGGCTATGCCTGTTAGCAAGCTCCTAGGGAGCATGGTAAGTACACTTGCAAGCACTGTGGACAATGAGATGAGTACAGGTGTATGGAGGCAAGAGGATGATGGTGCTCTAAGAAAAGCCTTGAGAACAAACCTGAACATGTTTTTAGCTGATCTTTGTTACAGAATCATTCTAGAATAATTCAGGATGGCAGGAACCTCAGGTCTCTAGTCCAACGTCTTTCTAAAAGTTGGGTCAGCTGTGAGATCAAACCAGGTTGCTACTCCAAAGATTGAGACCGTACAACGTCTTTGGGCTATCTGGTCCACTGCTTGATTATCTTTGTGGTGAAAAAGTTTTTCCTTATATCAAGTCAGAACTGCCCTTGTTTCACTTTATGCCAGTTATCTTTTGTCCTATTGTCATCCACAACCTGGCTGCATGCTCCCAGTAACCTATTTGGAGGGACTAGAAAGGTGCTGTTATGTCATATTAACCCTCCCAAACCTTTGCTTCTCCAGGATAGACAAGCCCAGTTCCGTTAGCATCTCCTTACAGAGCACATGTTCCAAGTCCTGACCTTCTTGATGGCTCTCTGTTGACCTCACTCCAGATCAATATTTTTCTTGTACTGGAGGAACCAAAACTGGACAGAGTATTCTCAATGAGATCTAATGAGAGCCAAGGCAGACAATCACTTGTCTCAACCTGCTGGCTATGCTCCTGTTAATACTGTTGCTGTTCATGCAGGATGCTGATAGCTCCCTTTGCTGCCAGTGCACACTGCTGGCTCATGTACGGCTTGCTGTCTACCAAGTTCCCAGGTCCTTTTCAGCAGAGTTGCTCCCCAGACAGTGAGGCTACAGCCTGTATTGTTGTCAACAATACAACACTGTTGTGTTGGGAGGGAAGAACATGAGTTCTTCCTTTTTGAGGAAGAAAGTCCTTCTGGAAGGAAGTCCTTCCCAGTTGCAGGGCTTTGCATTTGTCCCTTTTGTATTTCATAATATGCTGGTCAGCCCATTCCTTGAGCTTATGTTCCAGTGGCCCTGTCTTTGAGTGTACCAACTGGTGGTCCTCTCAGTTTAGTGTCATCTGCAAACTTGATGACAGAGCACCCTGTTCCCTCTTCCAGGTCATTGATAAAAATGTTAAACAGGGCAGGTCCCAGCAGATATCACTACACCACTCCACTTGTTGCCCACCTCCAGATAGACTATGACCCATTAACCATTACCCTCTGAGCGCAATCATGCAACTAGTTTTTAAATCCATCTAGTTGCCCACTCACCCAGACTTTAACATCCTAACTTGCATACAAGAATATTGTGGGAGACACATCTGGTCCCATGGACCAGTATGGGTTGATTATTCTCAAGTAGTCCCTGACTCAATTCTTTTTGACTTCCAGCAGTTTATTTTCTCCTTGAACCCTGCTTCTAAACACAGAGACCAGGAGACCTTGTTGGTGAAGAAACTGAGGCAAAGAAAGCACAGACTACCTCAGCCAAAGCTAAAGGGAAAACTCTTCCCTGAATGTGTTACCGAACGCAGTTTTGTTATGACCAAAGCCAGAAAACTCAAAAAACTACATCATCTTGGAGTAGCTTCAGACTGGAACATGAAGTCTATGCACTACTTCTGAATTGCAAATCACCATTGAGAAAGTAAGTCTTAACTGTTTTGTAGTTATTCCCCATCAGTGATGTTGCTGACAAGTTGGAAAACTTTTGATACTACAAATTTCTCTGAAACTACAGAGGAACACTGTCACGTGCTTTTCTTTTAGGAAGATGTTTGAATTAACCTGATACGCTCAGCATGAGTCAGCAAGTAAATCTATTAATATTGCCAGTTATCATGCTACCCAACAGGGCACAAGTCTTCACCCTGCAGGCATCTCTGCAGAAGAAAGCCTAGGAGCAATCCAACATCCATCTAAGAAACCAGTCTTACAGACCATTAGCATCTCCCATACTTCTTGCCAGACTGAAGGCAGTCACATTGTGTAAGTTGGAGAATACAAGAGAGTAGCAATTTAGAAGAGCAGGGCCTGCATAAGAGGCCGGCACGGAACACAATGCTGCAGTGGAGTTGCCTCATGGTGGGTTAGGCCATCTGAAAGAAGTCAGTCTACAAAGGTCAAAGAAGTGCCTGCTATGGACAGATTATTCAGCCATTTGTGTACAATATGAAAATGCTTTCATTCACTTTCCACGATGGGAGGTTCCTTAGGTAAATCTCTAGGTGTCCCTTTTAAATTCCTAGATTTTATCTCAGATTAACCCTGGTGTATCTCCTGCATTTCTGTATCTTGCTCCTGGTTAATGATCTTTAATGAAATCGCTATCCCAATAGATTTACCTCAGGAGGTTTTATTAACCACATTTGTATGTCAATAAGTCATATAAATCCCACATTTCCTTATTGTGTCTAGTCTATTATTTCAGCCTTTATTTCCTGCTCCTGTTTGATCTTCTGGCTTCTACTTAATCCCTTGTTGATTTAGCCCAGCAAATCTATTTTACTGAACATATTTGCAGTCTGATAGCTCAGATAAACTCTTTAACACATGTTTCCTTAACAAATGCACACCATATTCTTGAAGCCCTTTTTGAATGCTCATGTCCTGGCCCTGAGTCACTTTCAGTTGTGATAGGAAATGCAATTCATCCATGGCCCAGTTATGACATTAATGTTGTCATAGTGCCAAATGCACAACATGAACAGACAATCTGCAAACAATTTAAAAGATAATGGTGGTATTAAAGATAGGTGCTGATACCTAATTCCTTGAGTAAGCATATCCACCATGGGACAAGAACTCTCTAGCCCTTTTCTCATGCTTGGCATGTAGGATGCTGTTTTCAAGGGGGACAAATAAATGACACTCTCAGTAACTTACCGTTTCTGAAAGTGGGGTACACAGGGGAACACAGAGGCATGCCTAGATGGTCTTTTCAGGATGGGCTGCAAACACAGGTGAAAGGCCCCTCCAGAAAGCATGGCAGACCCCAGGAACTTAGGACACCTTTAACACAACCCTAAGCAACTTGTAATAGCATCAGGCATATGTGGACAGCCTGTACATAAATCTGACAGGCTGTCTACAGATATCTGGGCAGGAGGTAGGCAGATCTAGGAACAAGTATATCATGCTCTTAGTTCTTGTAAGACTGCTCTCTAAGAGCTCTGTGGACATACCCAAGATGGTTCAAAATCTGAATGTCCAAGAGAACCCCAGACCAAACTCCTATCTTGATTTTCCTGCCTGTAAGAAAGATAAGTTACTATTTAATACTTAATGCAGTACTTGACCCCTGCCTAGAATTAACCTCCCTTCCAACTTTGATAGTTTCAAGTTGGATTTGAAATGCAACACTGTCATCAAATAAATTGCTAGAAGTATAGAAGATGCTAAATGTTAGAAAATGCTCGTCCTTGATGAAGTTGTACCTTTCCAGGCTGCAGTCACTGATACAACAGTTGCTATAGTAACAGATTGTGGCTAATTAAATATATGAACATCCATTTTTTAAGGTGCTATATATTTAAAAGATTTTGTTTTGTAATCAAACATACATTTTTACATCAATTTTGCATTTTAATTACCAAAAAAACACCCTTGCCAAACTACATTCAATGTTACAATTTAATCCACAATAACCAAATGAATATTCATCGTTCCTTTTCTGTCCACATTGTAATAAATGGGCTGCTGTCTCTTACTTCACAAGAAGCATAAAGTCTTAAACACCTGCATTTTAAACTTAGGTATTGACAGAGCTAGAATTTGTTGGAGGAGAGCCATGGGTCTTTTGCAAAACAATATAAAACCACAAGCAAAATCCAAAACAATCATATGAAATCACTCCAGTAAAGTCATTGTGGAACACTGGATGAGTCTGGTCCAGGATGAAATACCATCAATAATCCTAAGTCAAGTTTATTTATAAAACACTTTGAAACCACATGCAAACATGCAGCTAGGAACAACTCCCAAAAGAGCTCTCACAGAATAATCTAAAACTTAAACTCTTTCAGGATTGATAACCTGCTTCAAATCACATTCTCATCAACCCACAGCATATGCCAAGTGCATATAAAAAGAAGTAAAAAACAAGCTTTGAATCTCGAGAGCATGGGGATCATAAAAGGCATTAAGAATTGACAACGCTATACAAGCACTCAACAGAGGTACTGTCAGCACTTCCCTGGATAATACATAAAATAGTGCAGAATTCAGCCCTAGCCTTTCGCTGCTCTGTAGTCATAAATATTTATGTTTGTCACTGGAGTAAGAAGATCTACCTCTGCCTACATCAGGGGAATGGCTCCACTGAGTTAAGATGTCAATACTTAAAAACCAAGTCATATTTTATAGCGAGACTGACCTTCCACATGAGAACGTGTCCATTAAATACTGTGAAGCATCCACTGGTAATTAACTCTTTGGCATTACTATTATATACACCATGCAGACCCAGAAAAAAGTTCCCAATTGCCACTTGCAATCAAATTTCAGTTACTGGGTTTTGAGAAACGGCTGACACCTAAGAGCTGCAGACATGGAGATAAAGAAGACACATGGACAAAAAAATGCATGCTTACCGGTACCTTCATTTTAAAGTCATCTCGATAGAGTTTAATGCCAATGTCAGCGATTGTCCTTTGGATAAAGCGGGAGGGTCGCAAGACAAACACCAGCTGCAGGTTTCCTGGAAATGCTCCCTGCAAGAAATATAGAACTATTAGAAGGCACAACTCTGCCTTACAGGAAGGCCAAAGGAATTTTCAGCCAAGTATTTCCTAAAGAGGGCAAAGAAGGTAGGACTTATTGAACTTTGCTCAGTCCAACTGCTAATAATATCAGCTGGTCCATTCAGCATATTCCCATTGTGACAATCTCCAAAACCAATAGAAAGACTGGCCCATGGATTTTACTGCCCAGCCATACATTGTTTTCTGATATGGATTTTGCACAGAGCTCTAAAGTTTCTGCACTAATGCCTTCCTCCCCCAGATCTGAACCACATCAAGCCCACTTTGCAGATTTTTTTCCCATTTTTTTAGGCTGCAGCCACTAGAGGGCAAAACTGTCTACCCATGTTGGACTTGAAAGAAGGTGGTGGCACAGATGAATCCCCTAGTCTGACCTACCTTCTCACTCTGGAAAAGGTTTTTAATCTTTTTAACCTCACATATTTTTCCACACACAGAGGCACTCAACACATTCATCAGACATGGCCCTGCCTGCAACACCCAGCCTACATCTCTCACACACTCCTCTGAGCTCATCAAGCATAAAAAAAGAACAATTTCTTGAAGACAGCAGCTAAAAAGAACTGAGAATGAAAAGCAATTCTGTCTAAATTCCTTGAAAAAAATCTTAAAGTCGCCTTGGTCATCCCTCCATCCTACACCTCTGTGTATATGCACTCGCTCCTCACACAGCACATGCTTCTGGAAATAGATGTATAAAACCAGTTGCTTAGCTCTGACTTTTGCAAATGAGATATAACAAACTATTAAGAGGTTCTGACAGAGATCACTTTCTACCATGCAATCACAAGTCCCTTGGGATCTTGTTCTTTCATAAGCAGGCCATGTCATCACTCCTCAGTGCACAGAAGGGTACCTCTGTTACACTCTTCTAGGAACCAACTTCAAATTACTAGAATTTATATTGCAGTCAACCCAGCAAATAAGGAATTTGTCCTAATTCAGCAGTAAACAAAGCTGTGTAATTTGCTACTGCAGCTTTCTCCCTTTCTTATTTAACCCTCATGAACTTCAGGGCAGTGGAGAATCTGCATCCAGAGCCAGAAAATGGGAGCTAAAAACAAGCACACAAGACCGTATCCTGTGCTGAAGGTTCAGTAGATAATTTTAATTTCTAGAAGATAAATAACAAAAGCAAGCACTTACTGCTATCCGTGTCAGGGATGCCTTGACTGCGCTCCATTTGTCCCGTCGTCTGTCTATGATGATGATGAATCCGATACTGGCTGCCTCCAGACTGCAAAACAGATTAAATAAGTATGCTGGGTTACATGGAGATACTCCTGTTCCAAGGAAGTGTACTGCAGCAAAACACAGCCTCCGTCAGATCACCCTCTAAGCCCATTATGAAAATGCAACGTTCAGTGGAAAGAATGAATATCTGGCAGAAATTCACATGAAAACGAAAGCCAGCAAATTTTCTCTTTCCAGCATAAGGCTAACAGATTACACAAAACATGAATATTTTATCTGCTAAATCTCTCAGCTGCTATGCTACTCTGCTGCCAAATCTAGGTGATATGAATATTTCAGGATCATGAATTATACTGTGCTGTATTGAAGACAAAAACCTCAGATCTTGTTTTCTCTGCAAAATAATTCAAGATTAGACACTCCACTTCAGTCTTCATTCTCCAAGTATGCTGATATCTGACAGGGGCATTTAGCTGCAGGGAGTCAGTGTCCCCCCACTGTCACCATCTTGCCCCAGTACACAATGCCCTGGGAATTCCAATAGGCAAAGCAGGAACTGAAGAGTTATATCTTGCCAACCACAAACTGGTTCTAGCATTGCAAGTCATTAAAAGGATACTTTAAACATACTGGCTGGAATAACAGCTACTGTTCCTTCTCAGTTCTTTTCAAGGAGGATCTATGAGACACTGATTTGATGCTCCATCCCATCTATGTAGACCTCATAAATACCCCATCCTCTCTCTCAAAAATCCACTTTGGTGTGCAGGGCTTCAGTGGGACTGCTCTACTCTCTGCCTTCCAAGAGTGCTCAGAGTTGGAGAGAAGTCCTTGGACGCTAATAAGCACACACTGAGAAAAATCTCCAGAAATTTCATTACAGCAGGATGGCTCAGTGTTGTGGGTTAACCCCAACCAGTAACTAAGCACCACACAGCCACTCACTCACTCCCTGCCACCGGGTGGGATGGGGGAGAGAATTGAAAAAAAGAAGTAAAACTCATGAGTTGAGATAAAAACAGTTTAATAGGATGATGATGACAATAATAATAATAAATGACAACTATAATAATAAAAGAATTCGAATATACAAAACAAGTGATGCACAATGCAATTGCTCACCACTTGCTGACTGATGCCGGGTAAGTTCCTGAGCAGCAATCCGCCCCTCCCGGTCAACTGCCCCCAGTTTATATACTGGGCATGATGTCATGTGGTATGGAATATTCCTTTGGCCAGTTTGGGTCAGCTATCTTGGCTGTGTCCCCTCCCAACTTCTTTTGCCCCTCCAGCCTTCTTTCTGGCTGGGCATGAGAAGCTGAAAAATCCTTGACTTAGTATAAACACTACTTAGCAACAACTGAAAACATCAGTGTGTTATTAACACAATTTTCATGGGTCATTTTGTGCAAACTCATGTCAATAATCCACTGAAGAGCACCAACACTAGCAACTCTGAGCTTCTGCTGTGGCTCTGCAGGATCAAGAACAGCAACTTCAAAGCCAGTGTCATGCAAATCTGGGATGCCATGGAAGCATTCCTAACAGTTCATACTGGTAATAGGAAAACTTGCTGAATTTCCCAATTCAATATATTTTACAGCATTTCTCTGAGAATTATAAAATTCAATGACAATAGATGGCCTTTCCTCTTAAGTACTGCAACATGCAGCTCTTTATGCAGAGGACAGAAAATGTGTTTGCAGCAGTGCTTCTCGAGCACAGGGAAGATAATTCAGCAGTTTCTCCTTTTATATATATATACAAGTAGATGCATATCCTTCAATAGCCTGACAAATTTTCAAGGAAGAAAATGACCAGTGTTGTATCTATGTGTTTGCTCTAGATGTTAGGAAAAAAAGGTTCAGATGAAGGCAACAAAGAAATTGCATGTATTGCAAATTGTTACAGAAAGGGTGTGAGAAACCAAACACAAAAGTCTCAACGTGGAAGTTGCACCATCCCTGGAAGCGTTCAAGGCCAGTGAGCAACCTGGTCTAGTGGAAGGCGTCCCTGTCCATGGCAGAGGAGTTGGAACTGGATGATCTTTAAGCTCCCTTCCAACCAAACCATTCTATGATTAACCTGGGGGCTTCCTAACCTACCCAAAAATCTGCATCAGTTTTATCAAACTGCTGCTGATGATTGGGACCAAAAATTGCTTTGGGAGTCTGGTAGGCGTGAAAGGCCTGGGCAAATCAGCCTCAGCCTCCAGACGACCAGGCAGCATCTCTGTGCACAGGGTGCCTGTCCTGCCTGATGGGCACACATAGGATGAGGTCAGGCTTTTTCTCTCTGCCTTGACAACCTATGTTGCTGCATTATAGGTGGGGTGCCAGGAATTCTGGTTACATCTCAAATAGAGAAGGTTGGGGTAAACTTGCTGATAGTTTGGGAAATCAAAACGAGGACAAAGCCATGTGTCATTTTGCTCTTTTGTTTGTGTGATACATGTCAAAAAAATTCTTTTTTGTTTAGCAATTTGACAAGAAACATTTAGGTCACTACAGAAAGAAAACAACTGCTAGAAACTGTAGGATACAAATGTGTTTAGGAGTCACAACAGAAAGGAAAGGAAGGGTGTTTTTTTGTTTCTCTGTTCCCATTTAATACCCCGAGCACAGCATCTAACTCCAGGCAAAATGCTGGAGTGGTGTGAACGCCCACTCCTCAGCATTAGAGCTGCATCTACCCTGGGCTCATTGGTCTGCCAGTCCCTGTGCCAACAACAGCCCCAGTTACTCTGTTTGCTGCAGATGAACCTGGAAGCTACAAGCCCTCAATCTTCTAGCTAATACAACCACCACCCCAAA
This sequence comes from Cariama cristata, assembly GCF_000690535.1. Taxonomy (NCBI): domain Eukaryota; kingdom Metazoa; phylum Chordata; class Aves; order Cariamiformes; family Cariamidae; genus Cariama; species Cariama cristata. The sequence continues at coordinate 14,693 of NW_009620190.1, forward strand.
AGGCAAAAAAAGCCATTGAGAAGCTGTCAAATAGAAACACTCTCTAAAAACCAGACTGATGTGGGTTGCACCCAGTTCCCTGGCCCAGGGAACAGGAGACCATCCAGTCAGCACTCACTGCTGCTGACCATCCAGTCCACAGAACATTGCCTTCTTAAAGACAGGATCATACTCATTAACAAATACTTGAAAGCTCTCCTACACACTATCCACCAGTTCAGACTAATCCAGAATGAAGTTTTTAAACATTTGATACTGATAATACTAACAATTGTCACACTCCAGTACTCCCCAAAACAATCCCACCACCCTCGCTGGCCTCCTGTTAAAGCAGACTCAAGCGTGCTCTGGCCCCATACAGGTGGAGGTTAGCTCTTCTATTCATAGTTCTTCAAATGACCAAAGAAATGAGTAATCACAAGATCCATGTCCCACTTAGGTTTCTTTGCTCTTTCAGGGAATAGGATTCGATCCAAATATCTGGTTAACCAGAACAAATAATAATAATTAAAAAATGCTTGTTGTGAGTATTATTCCCAGAGAACAATGTTACAATTCAACATCCATGCTGCTTATAGTGTGTTACTGAAACTAGTCTATTGTTCAGAACAAAGTTCTTAGCAAAATAGTGAGATATGAAGGGGGAATTAAGTCAATACAATTTTCCTTTCAACAGTTACATGTTTAGATGACCTTGTAAAAGGCTGTCTCTTAACACGCTTTATGTATTTTTGACAGCCATGTTAATTTTTGAGAACCATGCTAAAGCAGCAGGAAAATGGGAGTTTAAGAGGACATAGTTTGAATCAAACGGATCACCAAAATATGACCTCTACTCCAAAGAAACAAAGAATATATATTGGAATCAGCATCTAATTATGTTTTCAGCTCAGACTCATGCAACCAGTTTTTAGTTGCTGAATGTCTCTCAGATAATAATTGGACACATAGAATCAGGTTCAAATTCGATGCAGTTCCATTCAAACCAGTGATTTATAACAAAATGACAAAATAGGTGTGTTAGCTGAAGTTAACAAAATGCTGAGGTTGGTCTAAAGAAATACATCATTCAACTAATATCAGATTCATAAAAGTGAGAAAAATCTGTTCTTCGTTAAATTTATGATGTAGCCAAACCACAACTATATCCATAAGCACCAAATTCACACAAGCTGACTGCACATAGAAATTGCCTTGTTTTGCCCATCTACCTGGTTTGAGAGAGTGGCTAAAGACTTTCTAATAGCAGTGTACACGGAGGATTGGAGGCTTAAAAGAATTCAGAATCAGACCCTTATAATCACATCTTGGTGAGCAAACTGCAATGGAAGTAACTGACAAGACAGGATCTTCCAAAAACAACAACTGCGATTTAAACAAACACAAAACTATTTTTGTTGAGTAAAATTTGCCTCAAAACTAACTCTTAAGTCTAATTTTTAAAAGTCTCTCAAGCATGTAGATCAGAATTTACACTGGAAGTTCGCAAATGTGACACATATCTACAAGAAGGGCCAGAAGGAGGATCCGGGGAACTACAGGCCTGTCAGCCTGACCTTGGTGCCGGGGAAGGTTATGGAGCAGATCATCCTCAGTGCCATCACGCAGCACGTACAGGACAACCAGGTGATCACGCCCAGTCAGCATGAGTTTATGAAAGGCAGGGCCTGCTTGACTGACCTGATCACCTTCTGTGACAAGGTGACGTGCTCGGCGGAATGAGGGAAAGGCTGTGGATGTTGTCTACCTAGACTGTAGTAAAGCATTTGACACCATTTCCCACAGCATTCTCCTGGAGAAACTGGCTGCTCACGACTCGGACGAGCATACTCTTCACTGGGTAAAAAACTGGCTGGGCGGCCGGGCCCAAAGAGTGGTGGTGAATGGAGTTAAATCCAGTTGGCGGCCGGTCACAAGTGGCGTTCCCCAGGGCTCAGTACTAGGGTCAGTTCTCTTTAATATCTTTTATCAATGATCTGGACGAGGGGATCGAGTGCACCCTCAGATGACACCAAGTTGGGTGGGAGTGTTGAGCTGCTTGAGGCTAGAAAGGCTCTACAGAGGGGTCTGGGCAGGCAGGATCGATGGGCCAAGGCCAATTGTATGAGGTTCAACAAGGCTCAGTGCCAGGTCCTGCACTTGGGTCACAACAACCCCATGCAACACTACAGTCTTGGGGAAGTGGCTGGAAAACTGTCAGGCAGAGAAAGACCTGGAGGTGTTTGTTGGCAGCTAGATGAACATGAGCCGGCAGTGTGCCCAGGTGGCCAAGAAGGTCAATGGCATCCTGACTTGTATCAGAAATAGTGTGGCCAGCAGGACCAGGGCAGTGGTTGTCCCCCTGTACTGGGCACTGGTGAGGCTGCACCTCAAGTACTGTATTCAGTTCTGGGACCCTCCCTACAAGAAAGACGTTGAGGTGCTGAAGCGTGTCCAGAGAAGGGCAATGAAGGTGGTGAAGGGTCTAGAGCACAAGTCTGAGGGGGAGCAGCTGAGGGAACTGGGGTTGTTTAGTCTGGAGAAGAGGAGGCTGAGGGGAGACCTTCTTGCTCTCTACCATTACCTGAAAGGAGGTTGTAGTGAAGCTGGGGTCGGCCTCTTCTCCCAGTCAAGTAGTGACAGGGCAAGAGGGCATAGTCTGAAACTACTCCAGGAGAAGTTCAGGCTAGAAATTAGGAGGCATTTCTTCACAGAAAGGGTTGTTAGGCATTGGAATGGGCTGCCCAGGGAGGGGGGGGAAAAAAAAACAGTGCTTAGGGACATAGTTTAGTGGTGGACTTGGAAGTGCTAGGTTAACGGTTGGACTTGATGATCTTAAAGGTATTTTCCAACCTAAACGATTTGATGATTCTATTCTGAGTCACTTAAAAAGCGACCTTTGCTGTTTTTTCAAGCACATGTCCATGATGAAGCAATTCATTTTTTCAGATGTTCTTCAGCGTGAGGATTTGTAACAGCACAAAAGCTTTCAGGCATCAGATGCAACAAGAAAAAATAAGTTCATAGATAATAGCAACAAGAACTTATGAAATACAAGAAAATGCGAGAGAGAAGCTGCAAAGGAATTTTCTCGTGAAATTAGGCTTGGTGAGAGTGGTCATAGGGGTGGGGAGAGTTAGGAATAGGAACAGCATATGGGAAAAGGGACATTGGTTATCAGTTGCCACTGCAAATGATAGTGTTGCAGGCCAGTTAAAGAGACAGACAGAGGAAATGAAAGATGAAGTAGATAAATCCAAGCCATTATGTTAAGTAACTATGAGAAAAGAGCGAAGGAGAGCAAAATACTACTGAGTGTGCAGTCTAGCTATGGTGGGGCCGGTACTTGCAGCTCTCTCCCTCCAAGACCAAGTGTAGTAACTGCAGCTGGCTAGCAAAGACAAAAACTGCCAACCAACCTTGCCTGGCACATGGGGCTACAGGGGAAGGCAGAGGAGAGAACACTTTATTACATAAACACTGCAGGTACAGAAGAGTATGAAGAACAAGCCAAAGCATGAGATCTGAGAGAGATTTGTCAGGGTAAAATGAGAATCGGGCCATTAAGCAAACAATTCAGGTACCTATTGCAGTATATATCATTTACAACATTGACCTTACTACATTGCCTGAGATGAAGTGGGCAAAAAAATGGAGAACAGACTTAAAAATTACATGATTTGAAGAATGAGAAAAAGAGTGGTGGGAGAAGATGAGAAAACCACATGCTGCTAAAAAAGCAAAGCAGCTGAGCAGAGCACAGAAGAAAATGTGGGAGAATATCTACATCACTCAAAATCACTCTGGCAGGCTACACAAAGGCAAGGAGCAAAGAAACCATCTGGATACACCTTTCTAAATCTTGGCTGCCACAGGCTGATGGATGACAAGGGCCTAGACAGGAGAAGTACCTTTGGACAACACAAAACTCAAAATAGGCCTGTAATCCTGATACAAAGCTAGACCTCAGCCTTCTGCAATGTTAGTCCCTGCTTTTCACCTTGATGTTCAGGATGGTATCAATTGTCTTCACCGAGATAAGCCAATGGTATTTGTATGCTTGGGTTTTTCTTGTTTAGGTTTTTTTTAGTAGGTAGAGCTGATTTAAGACCTAAATTTAGCCAGGGAAACAGAGAGAGTGTCAGCAAGTGATCCTGTTTCAGTCAGCATGCTGAAAGGAAAGGCCACAGCAAGGTCTGAGTGTCATTTGGCACTAAGGGATACATGCAGGTAAACAGCCATGGGAAGAAGCCTAGCCAAGATGGCAGCATCAGCGCAAGTGGGTGTACAGCTGAGAAACCCCACTCGTGTGTGTGTATCCAGAGGAAGGGAGTTTGTTCAAAAACACACACACACACCCCTACTCTATCAAAGGTTGCTCAGTGTCAGTACTGTAATATCTCTACCCTCATTACAGAAATGTATTGGGGTTTCTCCAGTTCTCTGAAAAGATGGATTTGAAGACAATCCTGCACAGCAGATAAACATCAAGCTTACCTCCAAATTAAATTCTGGCATATTTGCCTAGATCTACAGATGTCTGGCAGAGAGGTTTGCTTTCCGTGAATGAAATGTCTGCAATCAGCAGAGCTGTTCCATCCTCAGCTCTGAATTCACGTTATCCTTGAACACTAACTTGAGGAGGCCAGGAGATGTCGAATTTCCTGACCTCTTTTGGAAGGAGAGAAGGGCACCTGTTTATTAAATTAGTTGATCCATATCAATTGGAAGAGAAGGGACTTCTGGCCATGGAATAAAGCACGTAAAAAAGGGCTTTCTGGAGCTATCTATTGTAAGTGTGCATGCATAGAGGTATGCATGTGCATATGCCATGTCACTCAATGTTTGTGGATGTGTATGTGTGCAGACCCCTTTGGTCAAGCACCCTCATAAGCAGGTGTTGAACCAGAGGGAAAATTAATTGGATTACAAAAGTCTCACAGGGCTGATCTTCCATCCTGGACAGCAGTTAATGTTTTAAAACCCAGAAGTGCAAGGTTTACTTACAGCCCATCCCAAAATACTTCGGTATGCCACAGCTGCTAAAGCAAATTTGCAAAGCAACATCAAAGACAAGTGCGTGCCTGTGCATCTGAATAACAACATTTGCTCTCTATGTTTATCTTTTCAATGTTTTGTCATATGGGCACAGAAGATCAATCATTCCAGAGGGACTCTGAAAGTTACTGACTCACCGAATAATGTCATCTGCGATCACAGATCTTATCTCCACAACTAGCATGAACCTTATTCTACAGTATATGCAGAAACAGACACTACAAAAGACAGATATTCTCTCTATGTTTGCCTGAAAAATGATGCTGATTTCCCTGGTTCACTGAGCTATGAAGAAGGAAGTATTTTCTATAATAAACAGGGTGAACTGCTTTTCAAACTATACTTCATCTTACCTGATTCACAGCCATACCCTTTGTAACTCCACAAGAGTTAGAGACTATTCTCTTCTCTTAGTTACTTTGTTTGATGTCTGCATGTCCTCCTTGAGAATTAAAATAAAAGGTGAACTACTAGCAGTGAAACAGCATGTACAGGAATGCTTTCATAATACACACAGTAGTATGTAGTAAAGTAGTGCTGATGAAAGTAACAAATGCTGTCCCTTTACTGCTTGCTGAGATGTCTGACAGAGACACCCTCTGTGCATGGACCAGCCAGCTGCAGATTAACAAGGCTCTGCTGCACCCAAACAGGTCCACCGCTTGTGCCACATGAAGATTGTACTCCATATAATTATGTCATAAATCACACAACCAAAGCTTGCTGCTCAGGTTCTTCCTCATCTAAATTAATACCTTTGCCCCTCACCATCTACATAAAGGGTGGTAAGTTTCAAATAGTGACTCAAGAAATGCAGTCAATCTTTCTAAAATCACTGCAACAAAGACTACTAAACTCCCTCGAAAACTCATATCCCTACAGTGTGATCTATGATTGAACCTAAGACTCAAACCAATGTGCTGGTATGCAGAAAATGTAGGTTCAAACCCCAGCCTGTCACTGACCTTGAACAGGTCATTTAAATCAAATTAAATAGCCACTTACTCAACACAAGTTTTGGTGAGCCTGTCTATAGTGTAAGATATTGCTTACACATACTTCATCATCTGTAAAATAGGGATATTGTAGCTCTCCTGACTTACAAAGTTTGGAAACTCAATTCATCATTCTTTGCACATTGCTCTGGGATTCCTCAGGCAAAGAGAAAACACAAAACTGATAAACTGAATCAAAGCAAAGGTCCATCTAGCCCAATACCCTGTCTCCAGTGTTCGTAGGTAATGCATAGAGGCAAAAGCAGAAGGAAATTGGGGAGGACAATCTTTCCCTTCGTATATTCTCCCAAGTCCCAGCATTAAGGAATATATGGATTCCTTCAGCCAGAGTTTGCATCTGAGCCACTGTGTTAGGTTTCCGTTGCTGGAGCTATCCTTCATGAATTTGACCGATTTCCTTTGAACCCATCTGTACTTCTGCCTTTCACACAGGCTGAAGCAGCATAAAGCATTTCTGTTGGTCATGTTGACAACGTAATGTGCTAGTTCCTCAACATGTGACAACATTACTGAGAATCACCCACCAGCATACCAAATACAAAGAACTGGAAAACTAGGTTTGTGTTTTTCTCTGCTATTATTGCTGTTTTATTAACCCCAAAGCTTGTCAACCTCCCAGTCCTGAAGCTAGTGAAGAAATACATAAGACAGAGTTTCTCCTTGCAGAACAAAAGCCCTACAGAGCACAGTGAAACAATGAAGCTGTTAAGTTCACGGTGTGTGGTTTCTCTCAGCTTGCTTTGGCAACTCAGTATGGGGAATACATGTAGGTGGAGCTGGAAAACTTCTTACTCAAACTTGAAGGAGGCACGTTTTCCCCTCATCATCCTCTATGCATCTTTATACACAAGACCACAGGAAATAATAAATCCCTGCTGTGCTTCTAACTAGCACAAACAGCCATGGTCCAGAGACAGGATCAGGGGACTGAAAAAATATTAAGCTCTCTTTTTAGATAAACAAAAAGTAATTCAGCAGCCGTGCCTTAGCGCATTTCCACAGAGCAGTGGAAGCGAGTTTGTTTCACTATCCTTGCGCAGCTGTGGGCAAACAGCAAAGAAAACATCCTAGCTGTGGAGCAATCTCCCAATAAACAAAGCATCAGGAAGCACACGGTGCTTGCCAGAGTCCTGTCAACAGGGCACCTAGCTTGCTTTCTCAGAAAAGAGAAAGCTTGCACAGAAAGATGCACTCAGAGAATAAGCAGTTAGCAGGACCTATGTAAGTTTGGCTCCTTCCAGATGCAACCCTTCCCTTGTTATATCCAGTGCCCCTGAGAGTTTTGACAAATGGCCCCTCTTAATTCCCTTTTGATCTGCTATCTTTACTGCTGCTCTTCAGATCTACACCCCCTCCCACTCAGTTGAAGCCCTGGACAGAAAACCTGTCCTATGTGAAGCTTTCTTTCCCATGCAAATGATGTAAGTGGTTCCTAGGGCCTGCTGTACATAGCAAAGTTTCAAACCCACTGGATGGATGCAGAGTCTCTGGTACATCCTGGTAGCACCACTAAAAGCAGCGAGCCACCAAGGAAGCAAAGCTCTCTAGGAATTCAACAAACATTTGTGCTTAGCCTTACCTGGGAATGCTAGTTAGATATGTGACCACGTTCAGAAAATCTTCATCAGGTATGTCACTGAATCCTGCAAATTCTGGAAAGGTTATAATGGGTGCTCCATCCTTCCCTCTTCCTCCTGAAAAAGAGAAGTTGTAAAGATTAGGGGGTGATTTTATGCCTTTGGACAGACTGATCAGTACTCACATGGGAAACAGTGACATATCACTCATTGAAAAGCACCCAGATCCAGTACACATGTGATCAGCTTCCCATTTGATATAAGTCACTGTAGTTTCGTTACCTCGGTTTACTCCAGCTGAGATTCTAGCCTCTTGTTTATTCTCAGCTTTTTCATGAACCTTCTGCATAGTTCTGATTAAATGCATTCTTTGTTTCCCATTTCCAAGTAATTTCTCATGATAATACTACAACATTTGCCTTTGTATAGGTACAGCACTGTCTGACTCCTTCTAGACATTAAAGGAAATGAAGTAATAGAGCATACAAGCTTTGAATACACACATATAACCCATGACACAGGCCTAGGATCAACCTAGTCTTAGGTCTTTCCTTAAAAAAAACCACTTAAAGTGCATGGAGTATTTAATCAATGAGTTTTGCTCTTATCTTGTTTATTTGCATCAAACCTCCATTATATTTGACAGGAAGATCATCCCCCATAAGACAGGGGAAGCTGTGAAAGGGAGATAGAAAATTACCTTCCTCAAGGAAAATATCCAATAAATTATCCCATTAGGAGTATGGGAGGAAACAGACACTTGGGGAAAAAATATGAGTTCTCATTTCTCAAAAGTACCCTCTAAATCCCTGTAACTAACCCCTGTTTCCAGGCCGCTCCCATAGACTATTGCCTTTCCCAGGCAATAAGCACAGCTGATGCCACAAACCAGTTGCTTCTGCTCCTGTTTTGGTGGTCATTACAAAGAGGTGCTTCAGTAATTCCTAGCTATTTCTGTGTAGAGTGGCCAGTTCCTTGCTAGTCCTGATCCTGCCCTTGCCCAACCCTCCCAGACTCAGTTGGATCATTTAAGGTCCCTTCTGTGCTGTCTGGCCACGGAGAGCTGGGACGGTGAGGAACACAACATTTGCATAAAGTAAAAGTCAGACCTCTAGAAAATAGGAATTTTGAACAAGAAACCTCTTTTCATTCTTGACATCTGCTCACATGGTGGTGATACTTGGGGAACTAGAGAGTTAATCTTAGAAACACAAGCCTGTTACAATGGTATGTAGTAGTGTGTAACTTTGTACCAGTGCATGACCACATCTGGCATAAAAGTGATAACAAGACCCTTAAATCAAGGACGTTGCGCTCATTATCAGGGACTGTACTTCAAGGCAGGAACTCTTAAATCGTTACCAAAGACCTTGGTAACAGGAGAACAGGACCTGAGACTGCTGTCAATCAAGAAAAAGGAAGATGAGAGCTAAAAGTTCAGCAAAAGGACATGGTGATGAAGAAGAGTGGAAGAAGTAAAAGACCACCAGATGTCTCTGAAGACCCCCAAAAGGACTAAAATGGACATACAGAAATGGGAGTTGCCTATGATAATGAGTTCTGGGAAAATTGTTAATATGTTAATCATCTCTTGCAAGTCTTATGAATATGTATAAAAACTAAAAATACAAGCCTGTAACTAACACAAGCACGGTACGCACGCTAGGTGGAAGGATCCCCCGTGCATCCAGCGCTGCTAATAAAGAATACTGAATCACTGCTAAATTTGATGTTTAATTTTTTGGAATCAGTGGCTTTGTCAGGACACTACTTTTAGCCCCTATTTTCCTTTCTGAAGGTTGATTATTGCTTTAATTACATCAGAATATGACTCAGTTGTGTTAGATCATCCACTAAACTCACCCTGCTAGGGAGAAAACAGGCCTACAGAGATTCAAAAGGCCTTCAGCCAAAATGCAAAGAAGGATTACTATCATTCACAGGGCACTGAATTGGATTTAAAGTGCCAAGCAGAGCCACAGCCTCCACGTTGACCTCCACATTGGCCTTGGGATAAGGCCAAATGCTGGTGCATGGCAGCTTGATCTGAGGGCGCTCTAGCTGCGCTGCCTGCAGTCAGCAGCGACACAGAAGAGGCTGTCACGGAGGTTTAGTCAGACCTTCCCCAGACTGCTTGCTGCGCTCTAGAGACCGGGAGCTCCCGCCAGCAGGGACCCAGTTAGGGTGGTTTGTTGTAGCTGCTTAGTGACATCTTCTGGACACAAATGGCAACGGCCGGGAAAATGAAATCGTAAGCTTGTCTGCTCTGTCTGTTCTTGCAGAGTTCAATGTATGCTAAGGTATTTCGTAGATGGTATCTGCATTCACACGGCTCCTGGGTGCTACGCTTTCCCATACGTGTATTTCAGATACGTGAAGATACTCTAAATGGGGGAGATGGAGCAATCTGGAATATTTTCATCTAAAGCAGCAGTATTTGCCCCTGGAGATAAGATAAAGATTCCCCAGGATCCTCTCCTTCAACACCTGATAGTTTACCAGCAGTTATACTCAAGATTTGTTTAAATTACAAGTTTCACATGGCACTTCTAATGCTCTTGCTGACCAGGGTCTCTTTGTGCCCTTTTTATCTTCTCTTTCTCTTGCATCCACATTCGTACATGTGCTCTTCTTCCTCTGGCCTCTTTTCCCCCAGCTAGAGGAGATGCAGGCTGATGACGCACTGCATCTATGTGGGTCTGTATTTTTATCACAGGATCTTCTCCTGTAAAAAGTCATCCAAGGGATGAATGTAAGCAGACTGAACACTGACTTCTTCCCTTCACCACTGGCAACAAATCTAGAAGGACAGTTAAGAGCAGCCTCAGACCGAGCATTTAACTAAGAGCCAGGAGCTCCTTGTCGCTGACTAGGCCACGCACACTCAACAGTTCTTGGGCTCCATCTCATTCTCCAAGGTGAAAGTAGCACTTCCTGCTGCAACCAGAACAGAACGCCCAGAAAGTGCTTGAATACAGCTGTATTTCAGACAGGGAAATAAACAAGGAAACCCTCGGTTCCTGCCGTAACATGAAATTAGGGTAAAGTTTGAGGGAGTTTTGTGATCAGAAATTGTTGAGTACTATGACAAGGAGACAGCAGG
>NW_009620190.1:25456-49837 GCF_000690535.1 Cariama cristata
TGTTGGGTGACAACTAATAACACAAATATGTTAGGAGTGGGTTGTTCCTGCCCATATCTGAACCTTGAGCAGTAGTTGAGTTACAAGGGAAAATGATCCGTATCCATTTATCCATGTATCTAGCAAGGTAACAAGAATGGATGTCAAGTCATATAAGGGAAGCTCCTTATATACCAAGAGTGTCTGGAAAACTGTCTCCTTTGGATGAAAGAGCAGTTCCATACATGTAAATGTTAATGACCTTTTTTTTTTCCTGACACTAAACCATGATTTGCTGCAGTATGCAAATTTCTGCAGAATGCGAATTGACAAGTTGCAGCCCTTTTTTTCTTGGCCATTAACCTTGCTTTCTAAGGAGTTCCCACTAGATTTCTTCCAGTCCTTGAAATACTTCAAGGCTACTCAATATCTTGGAAGGGCAGAGAGCACAAACTAAAAACCAAGAGGGACAGGCTTCAGTCAGTTCCACAGCCATAAGGACTAAGTGCATGGAATTTGGCCCCAAGGACTCTGTATACGATCCTTGCACTTGCCAGGACTGCGCGTAACCGCCACACTCCTGGGCATCACTTGTGAAGAGAGTTTAACTGCTGAACAGAAAATTTTATGATCCATCGTAAGTAGGGCAGACAGGGACAGAACAAGCTGCAGCAGCTCCTTGGAAGGCCAAAAGAAAAAAAAAAAAATCCTCAAGGAAAAAAAAAAGACATTTTAAGTCAAAAGTGAGGGCTGCAGGAGGGAGACAGAAAAGAAGTGCTGGACAGAGTGAGCCACATGAACACATCACAAAACTGAGAGGGTTACGTTATGGCTACCTGAGGCACCTCTGCTCTACTCAGCAGTCTCTGTGCAGCAAGATAAGGGGGCCCAAGGACTGCTAGGAGCAAAGGAGCTTGACAAAAAGCCAGAGCAACATGAGGCATGAGCTGAGCTAAAGAGCCCCTTGGGAGAGGTGAGCAATAAACTTGGGTTTAGTGCGGTCGGAAGGAGAAACAAAGATACACTGAGAAATATCTATCAGGAGCACGGCCATGCCTGGCAGCTGTCGTCCTGCAACGCACAGGCCTCTGTGGCCCTGACTTGCAGCTCCTCCGGGCGCCATTAGATGCCGCTCTGCAGCACCCTTCGAGCAACCCCGCCACCTCCAGCTCCTGGCGGCTCCGGGTGCTGGTGCCAGGCCAGGGAAGGAGCAGCTGGTGGCAGTAGCTGTTGCAAGCCGCAGCCACAGGAGTTGGAGGTTCAGCTGGCAGGAGAGGAGGTTCAGGGCTATCCTCTGGCTGAACTAACACGAGGCTCATTCCCCACCTTGCTTTAGGGGAGCCGGGCCATCCCACTGGAAGTCTCCCGTGGGTCACTGCCCCTCAGTCAGACCCTAGGCTGCTCTGTCACAGCTAGCCCCAGAGTTTTGCCTGCAGAGGAAATTCAACCAGATTTTGTCTACCATCTCCTGATGCAGACCTGAGCTCCCCTCCCAGACAGCACCCCCAAACGCAACACATGCTGCCGCCCTCTATCAGCTCCATCAGTTTCCTTCAAGGTGTCCATCTCTTGTCTGTGCTCTACCTCTACAGATAGCAACCTGCCTTCCATCCAATGCAAACTCATTGTGTCAAAGGTATGGACCCACTGCTGCTTGGGAAACGGCATTCTGATTAAAGATCTTGATGTATGATCAGAGGTAAGTTATCAGCAAGCGGTTAATACATTTGCATTCAGGGTCACACACAGAGGTGCATCAGACTCGACAACTTGGAGCACAAACAGGGCAGACGACATCCAGAGTTGGAGGAGCAGAAGGCTGGGCTGCCTGGAAAAAGGCAAGACTTAAGAGGAAAAGATTACAGTCAGCTTGACCTTCTACCTGGTTTGCCACTCAGAATTACAGCATCCCTTTCCTCTTCTTCCTGGGCACTTTCCTTATTTTCTACCCCAGCTTCTTGCTCAATTTTTCCTCTTCTCTTGTGGCCCAAGGGAATAAGGACAGGAAGGACTTGGGTGACAGGACAGAAGTACAGAGTCAATGTGGAAGGGAAAGAAAAGTATGAGAGATGGCACCCAAGCTGCACCAGGGTAGTACAAGGAATGGTAATGGGACCATCGCTCACTCTTATGTGTGTGCCAGTTTCCAGGCCACAAAGCAGCATTCACAATTGCTCCTATTAGATAGACTTTCCAGCTGCCCATGCAGCCTGGCTAGCTGTTGCAGTGAAGATGGGGCCAGAATTCAGCTGTGGAAACAAAACAGCTGAAGTATTTGAGGGAGGAATATGCAGGGGGGAGAATGGGATATGGCAGCAGAGAAAATTTAATTTTGCTTTGCAGTGTAAAAGGTGTGATTGACAAATGAGGTGTGAGTGCTGAATTCTGAGAGCTCTCAGCTGAAGTTGCATGTTGGTATGACTGGTGTAAAAGCTGCAAGCAATCACAACTGCAGGCCAAGTTCCTGGACATGATGGGGATCCCAGGAAATCTCCCACTCCCCAGTTCTAGCCCACCTAATGCCTCATGTCTAGGGACGAAAAATATCTGTGGTTTAGACAATCAGGGGCTACACTGAAGTCCTATTCTATAGCCAGCGGCTCTTCCTGTAACACCAATGGCAGGATTCGCAAAGTAACATCTAACTAGAGCCTGCCAAATATGCTGGATCCCTTGGGGGGAGGGGGGACCACAACAAAAAAAAACCCCAACCAACCAAAAAACCCAACAAATGAACTATGAGCAGGAGAAGTTCCAAAAGTTTGTCTGCAAGTTTACAGCGCACACCTCCCCAGCCTGCCACAGACACCAACTCATCAGTTAGTATTGGAAAGCACTCTTTCAAATTTTGCTGACACATGCAGTCTAACTGCCTAGGTCTGCTCACACGCAGAGAGCTCTCTTTGTCATAGCAGACCCGAGCGCAGTTCATCTCCTGGGTCAGACAGCTGAAGAGTTCAGGGATATCTTGGCTGAAGTTTCACTGCCTTGGTCAGGTTTTGCTTTTTCCATGTGCTGTTGTTTTGGTTTTCCATGTTGACTAAAGGTTGTGAATGCCGAATTTCTCATTAAAGTTAAATCATACTTCCTGGGTCTAGATTTTTACATAAGCTCCAAACTGTCCTTTTGGCAAGGTCAGGCCAGGTTTTCCAAAAGGCTTAGTTTAAAGAGGAAGCAGATGGCCAAATACCCTCCAGGCTTTGGAAATGAAATAAATTGGCTTCGGAGTCAGTTACCATTTTCGGATATAGTCTCCCATCCACTGAAGTCCATTGACATAACAGGAGCAGAACACAAAGAAAATGAATCTCCGCTAATACACTTCATGACAGTTTGTCTAATAAATTCGTGATTTAGTAACAGGATCCATTAGTGCTGCAAATGGCAGATTGGGCTCTTTGACAGAGTAATTACAGATAAGAACAGGTTGTGAAGCTGCAGATAGAAAGGGAGGGGGTAGTAGTAGTTCCAAAAGCAGACTGGTACAGCGGGTTATTAGTCTGCCAGCAGGATAGAAACAGTGTTTTACCAGTGGTTCTCCATTCTTCAGTAAAAACTGGTGTGTGTTAGAATAGCCAGGTTTTCAGTACTACCCAACTCCATGATCTAGTCCCCTTAACAGCAGGAAACACACAAACATAGTTGTGCACTCCTGCATTGTCACAGCTTTAGTCCCATAATTGGTAGTTCAGTTTTCAGGGAAAGGAAAGAGGCAGTAGTGGTTTCAAAACTAGAATTTAACCACAAGAACCAGTACTCCCACCAGATCTCACAAGCTAAGCAGGGCTAGATCAGCACATGGAAAAAGAAATGGCCAAAGCAGAAGTAAATCTTTAAGGGCACTGTCACATTACTCCACAGCCTTTTCCATGACCACAGCAGACCAGGGAAGGCTTTGGAGAGTTTCTCTGTTCTTGGCACGGACAGTAAAGTCTTGGTTAGTCTGGTAGCTAGAGGGCAAGGACAAACAGGAGGCTGTTAGTATCTAACACATTCATTATAACTAGACCCTGACACCATCAAACACCAAACTCATTAGGCTTGTTATATATTTCCTACCATCTGCTCAGAGACAGCAAGACAGTCAGATCCTCTTCTAAGAGGTTTGTACACAGCACTAGTACAGGAAAGTGTTGCTAATGAGTCATGTCCAGAGGAAACAAAGAGCCTTTGACTTCAATCGTTCTGCTTTACTGCTAGGGAATGTTATGGTTTCACTACATCTGCCTCAGCTGCCAGCTGTTCATAAATAGCTGATATCAACCAAATAAATAGTCATTTATAACAAACTCTGCAACAGTCAGTTACTTTCGTTACCACTGGACAAACGAATTTGGGTTCCACAGGACTGAACAGGAGAGCTTGACAAAGTTAGAGGCTGTGGGAGTAGAACAAACCAGACTCATTGCTAACATCCTCTGAGCCCTGCATGTGCATGCATGGAAGAGGTGGCTAGCTGCCCTCTGAAGGCTGCAGCCTACAGAGTGAAAGAAATAACCCCAATTGGTATAAATCAGCATATACCATTTTTATGAAGTTGTTCAGAAAAACATATTATATGCCCTGTTGTGGTTTAACCCCAGCAACTAAGAACCACGCAGCCACTCGCTCGCTCTTCCCCACTCCCAGTGGGATGGGGAGGAGAACTGGAAAAAAGTAAAACTTATGGGTTGAGATAAGAAGAGTTTAATAACTAAACTAAAATATAATACTAACAGTAATAATAACAATATTATAAGAATAATAGTAACAGGAAGGAATATAACAAAATAATAAAACCCAAGAAAAGACAAGTGATGCACAATGCAATTGCTCACCACATGCTGATCGATGCCCAGCCTGTCCCTGAACAGTCATTGGCCCCTCCCAGCCAACTCCCCCCAGTTTCTATACTGGGCATGACGTTCTATGGTATGGAGTATCCCTTTGGCTAGTTGGGGTCAGCTGTCCTGGCTGTGCTCCCTCCCAGCTTCTTGCATACCTGCTTGCTGGCAGAACATGGGAAACTGAAAAATTCTTAAGATAAGTGCTACTTAGCAACAACTACAACATCAGTGTGTTATCAACATTATTCTAACACTAAATCCAAAACACACTGTACCAGCTACTAAGCAGAAAATTAACTCTCTCCCAGCTGAAACCAGGACAGGCCCAAACTATTCTACAAGTAAGTTGGGAGTGTCTTTTACTGCCCATGGTGATGGGGCCAAAGAGCAGAGGGTTTTTTTTTCAGACAGTGGCTATTGAGTTGGAACGTATCAGCATGGAAAACCAGGAATGGGCTGTGTATCAAGAGAATTTCAGTCTCCATGTAGGTAAGCACTGAAGCACCAAAATATTTGTGGTTGCTTGTGCCTGATGAAAAGCAGTGTGCTTTAAGGAAAAGCTGCAGAGATGCCTGGGAAGAAAAAAAAAAAAAAGAGTCACACATTTATGTGTGAATTACTTTAATAAGTGAAATGAGGCAGAAGCGTGCCCAGATCTGTTTTCATCAGATGAAAAAACCCAATCTTTTGCTAGAGGAAAAAGAAAGTTACACTTAGAGAAATGCATTTTTCAAGAGTATAATAATTTCTGGCTTGTACCTAGACCTCAGTTTGCAGGAGGCAAGAAAGGGACAGTAAGGAAGATTCCTGTTGTTATATTTTACCTGTGACCCATCGGTGGTCACCAACAGAATAAGATACTGGGCTGAAGGGACCTCTGAGCAGATTTTGTCCATGATCTTCTTCACGGGCTGCCATGGGGATTTCTGAGTGGAGGTATCCAGGTTTCCAAATTTAGCTGTAAACTTCAGACTGAAACTAACTTAGAAGCTATGAACTGTACTGCCCTGTTTCTTATTAGGATATTATTTCTGGACTATACGAAGGAGATTTTAGATAAGCCTGAAAATTCTTCAAATAGGATTTGTTATTTAGGTAGATGGGGGCATGAAAGACACTTTTTAACTCACTTTTGGTATTTGGTATTAGTCCTTTCATGCTGATGAACCAGTTATTTGCCGATTCCTAACAAACAAGCCCCTCAGCCCTGCCTTCTATGAACAGCTATTTCCAAAGTCTTTAAGCACCTTAGGTTTAAATAGTCTTGTTTAAACATCTTTCTCATTACTTCCAAGAATAAAAGAATTAGATCAAATGTGAAGAGTTGAATTTGCTAAAATAGCAGCTGAGAATACAGGCCCTGCTGAAATGATGAGTCCATAAAGAAATGTGCAAGTACTTTTTTATATCTACCCTTGACATTTCTGTGCTATGTTTAATGTTCTAGCTGGAACTGGAAATGGGTTTTTCTTCCTGTTTAGTAAACCACTTTCCACAAGTTGCTCATTACATGCCATATATAGCTTTTATTAATGGTCTCAAATGTTGCAAGGTAATGGGGTTTAAGAAAAGCAGTCCTCTACATTTTACTGGCTAGGCATTGCATGTGAGGCACTGAATTCTCAACAGGCATGATGTTCTTAACACTAATATAAATGTTTTCAGGCATTCGTGTATCAGTTAAATCAAAGGCCTTGAAAATGTTGGTTTCAGCAGCTCTGCATGCCTGATGAGTGAGAAAATCATGCAGAGCATTCTAGAAAGACCAGCTGGTGTTTTCTTGCTTACAAAGAGCAGACAAACATCCCAGTTGTGATCTGACTGAAGTTAACATCAAGACCCAAAAGGAGTTGAACAGTGATTAGATTCCCTGTTCCCTTCCTCGTATTTAGAATATTTTAAAGTCAGTTTAGCACTAATAAAAGGGATCCAAGTAGCATTCCTGAAGCAGTTCTTTAAGCGAGGATTGGCTTCAAACTTGACAACAGCTCCCACATAAAGAGACTGTCGACTCCCACCCATCAGTCATCGTTTTTCCTGTTCAGCAGCTAGCACCATAAGGGAAAGGGGTGCCCAGCTTTCCCTGGCCACCTAATGCTTCTAAGGCTTTGTGGCACCTGTGCATTGAAATCTCTGGCAGTCAGGTGTGGAGCACTTAACAATAACACCAAGTTACTAACTATCCAGTTTGGCATGGCAGAGCTACAGTAAGCACATGGTATGCAGGTGAATGTCTGGACAGTCAAAGGAGATGACTGCAACGTTACTCCACAAAAATTGTCTTAGGATAGATGCTGCACTAGCATTTCCTAGTCACCCTGCACTAAGCACAACAGTGGGTGCAAAAGGTTTGAGCAATTTTATGCAGTTGCTGACACTGTTCTGCATGGAGGTTTGTGTTTATTAGGAATTCTAGGAAGATGTGACCCTGAGATGCTTTACTGCAGACAAGAAGGCAGCTGGTTCTGACCTCTGCTCAGTCAATACCCTCTGCTGAATGCAAAACAGTTAGTTATTGAGCTTATGAAACTGCCACAAGATGCTACCTAGAAACCTCCAAAATCAAGTTTTAATACTCAGAGCCCCATAAAGAATTCTGAGTAACTTAAGATTTGGATTTTATTTAGCAGATTGGAGTATACTTAAAAATGTGAAGATGCAGCAAGAATTGGGCCTGCTGAGTTGATAATTTGCAGAGCTGGGTCTGTGTACTCACTACACTGGGTACCCAGTGTTCCTCTCCACCAAGCAGAGAGGGACAGGCTGTCCAAGAGTAGCTTATTATGACCATCTCAGTATTTTGTACAAATTCATGATACTTCACTGTGTGTCTATGGGTAAGAAGGAAAGCAAATTCTTAATTCCCTTATTTGCAGAACAGGCAGAAACAGAGACAAAAGAAATTGCCAGAGGCCATGCAGTCAACAGCAGAGGCCATTTTAGGACCCAGATAAGGATTTCTCTTCCACAGTATCTGAAATAAGTGTATTAAATAATTTGGCAAATATTTCAGTATCAGCTATTTATTTGGGGCAGGAACTGCGTCACTTTGTGTGATTGTAAACTTCAGGAAAACAAAGGAATATGTAACAATAAAATCTTTAAAATATTAGAACCTTACACTTTAGAAATGAATCATTCCTAAAACAAAGGCAAATGAGGAAGAGGGGGAAGGTCATGAATAGCTCCCTGATAAACCAAAATCTTTTCCCACCAACAAGACGTTTGGACCCTGTGCAAAGATACATACAGAAAGATTTGTTTAATTTCTTACCCTCTAAATCCGTTTTGCCCACCCCATTGTGAAGAGCATGGAAAAATAACTTGCCTTAAGAAAAACAAGTACAGCAAGTTGGCATTTGTCTGTTCCGTACACTGTGAATGTCTGATTGTAACAGCACTTTTCATTACAATATAAAAATACTATTGCAACTGCTGTATAGAGCTGAAGGGTGACAGTCAGCATGACAGATTCCAATATGTTTCCAAGAGAATCCCAGTGTGATTACCAGCAGCTTCTTACCTGACAAGATAGCAAATTGCCTGTGGAGCTGCTCTATTATATCCACTGCAACCAACGGCCGTATCTCCTGCTGCATGATTTCATCTGTGCAAGTGAAAACAGAAATCTTCAATGAGTTAATAAAACCTTAAAGACAATTTCTCCATCCTTTAAGAACCCATCAAAACAAAGATGACACTCAAAGGAAAAGAGCCTGGCTTGACTATTGGTTCAGATATTATATGACTATCACAGAGAAGTTAATGATACTTACAGTCTCATCTTCAGCCTGCTTACTTTATCTATCGCCTTGTGATTTCAGATAGAGCTTTTCTTAAACCAGCTCCAGTTAGATTTGCCAGAGCTTGTCACAGGTTTGCTCAGACTGACAGCCTGCTCCATACTATTTCACGTTCCATATTAAGCCACTGCATTTGGCCTCCCGTATTTCAGTCTCTGAAATAGTAAAGTCTATTTCAGATACAGTGCTATGCTCCACTCTGAACTCCCTGGTCTCTGCTTGAAGACTTTGTGTAACCAACCAATCCAGAACAGTTTCCTTTGCTGATGCTTTTTCCGCTACAAGCAAATACATAGTAAAAGGAGGAAATAAGGGGCTGTGAGGCTTTCTTCTCAAGAAAACAAAGTTTGTTCTTTTGAAGTAAACATTGAAAAGTTAAAAAATAACTTGGCAAGCAGCTGGGGAAAATTACCACAATTTTTGTGTGTGATCTATTCAGTGACCAGTAACTATAATCTCACATTGAGCTAATCTGATCTCCTTCTGTAACAGGTGCACCCAATTGTTCTCCCCACTCTTCACCCCAGTCTAGACCAGCCACATTTACTTGGGAATACTTGCCAGCTCAACGGGCAGGATCCGCGTTTATGTTACAATAGCACCTATTGTAATTAGGCCTTTAGCCACTGTACAGCTACAGAACAACAACCAGTCCTGGCTTTGCACCGGTCACCTCTAACTGCCCGGATAAGAGGTAGAAGGAAGGAAGCTGCATCCAGACAGACCACAGATCAGAGTAAAGGCAGGTAGTTGCCCTATTTAAGCATCAAGATGTTCACTGACGTCAATACAATGCAGGCATTGAAATACTTTGGTGCACCTGGTTTTAAACAAACTGTCCAGAAATACAGAGGGAGGTCAGAGAGGATAGAAATTAGCTTCTTTCCCCTGCATCCTAGTCTGCTGCCCAAAATACCATCTCTGTCTTGCTTTCAGACATCCACTCTCATCCTTTCCAGAACTAGAGATTCTAGGTTTTAAATGACACAATGTCACTTGGAAACTTTTTCTGTTCATTTCCAAACACTTCACTAATGCATTGAGACAAAGTAACTGAAAAGGTTATATCATTGCCTTCTGCTAGACAGACAGTGACACACAATATAGAAAGAAGTTGCATACATTTTGGCTGATGCACAAAAAAAGGCAGTAATTCCAAGCAATTGGAAAAAAAAAAAAATCTCAAGGAGGCTGATTCTGCAAATCCTTTCTTTAAACTAAAAAGGGGAAGAGTCAAACTAGAATGAGTGATATTTTTGATGCAAGACCTTCATTTCCATCCATATGCAACTCACTATCAGCTTCTCTGATTCTTGACACTGCAGGTGGCCAAGAACAACCAGAAGAGCAGAGTAATGAATCATAGCTATAAGAGCTTGGTTTCAGTGATGTTCATAGAACTTACTGTAATTTCAATCTACTGCTATGGTTATGTATTTACATAGTTGCACAGAGTTAGCAGAGCTAAGGCTTAGCTTTGGACACAGAGTAGTTTATTTTCACTCTGAACAGAGATATACTGCTCCAAGTAACCAAGCTGAGTGTCTGCAGAGCACTGAGCTATGCAGTTATAGCCCAAGAACCCTGCATGTCAGTGTGTGAGCTATGCTCACTTACTTGAATGTGTGATTCCCAGTCACCAAATGTATTTTACACTACCTTTCTCATCATCTGAATGGAGCCCAAGAGCTGTCCAAGATCTGAGTCTGACTGTGTCAAGTACAGCGTGTATATATAAGAGACCAGCAAGACTCAAGATCTCCTGAACTAGTGCGGCCTGAAGGTAGGGAAGAAAACAATTTGTTTCCAAAAGCATAGTGGGACAACTTAGATTTGTGGGTTATTCTCTCAGTCAAAGCCTGAATATGCACTAAAGATCACAACACATCAGAAAGTAGATACAGCCTTTGTAGGAAAACCACAGTATCTTCTCCCCACCACAAGGCACCAGAACTGCAACAATGAACACTACATCCCAACACAGCTTCGCAACAGCATCTTACACACAGACTCATGACTTCACCTCCAGAGATGACCCTGTCAAAACCAAGAGAGTTTGCCTTTGCTTGGGATGGGAAGAAACCTTACAAAGCCCTGCTGCTCTCAGCTAATTGACATAACTTGTAAAATAAGGGATCTTGGTCACTCTTCCAGGTGCAAATACATTCTGACACCAGCTCAGCGTTTGCTTTTCTCTCCAGGCTTTACAGAGCAGGAATCAAGAATGGGATTTGCCTCATCTCTGCCTTGACATCAGAGAAACTTAACCTTGTGCTCTGATGCATTACAGTACTTCTCAGCAGCCACAGTCCAGTGGTTATCTGGACCACCCCATCCCACCCTTTCTCCTCCAGCCTTGATTGCTATAGCAGAACTGCTAAAAGCAATGCTCATCTAGCTGTAGAAGTGCCCATGTGCTACACAGGGTGCTGCTGATGGATGATCTTCCAGCGTATTGCTGGCATTCTTCTGAAATCTGCTTGGGGAAAACAGACTCATGTCCTTTCTCTCAACATGACCCTCATGACTATATTTCACAAGGCTTCTGTAAGAAACAGGCCAAAAGGACCAAAGACTGCACAAGGTGAGAACAGGGCTGGTCTCTCCTGCCCAAGCATATGCTCTTCTCTGTATTTGTTCTGCAGGTGCTGAAAGAGAGTCATTCTCCAGGACTGGAACAGCTATTGGGACCTTTTCATCAGCAGGACACCCACTTGCAATTGATTTTAAGGTAGGACAAAAGCTTGCATATTTCTAGACAGAACAAGAGAAAGACTAAAACAGTAACATTGTTCTAAGTCTCTCTGTCTGTAAACACCTTAGACCTGAGATAACTCAGTGTTATGCTCTCTGGGAATCCACTGAAATGCATAATAAAGCTAAACTCAGTACATTCTATTCAGCAAGTTATGTTCAGTTTCTCAAAGGAAAGCCCACTGAACAGCTAGGGACAGAGAACTGATTTCCATTCTATACCTTTACAAATATACCTAGCAATCCTATTTGCTGGACTTGCTTTTAAGACAGCACATGGTCACCTAGAGACTGAAGGACCGGACAGCCTCCTGATCTCCCTGCAGGTCTGCTACTGCCACCAGCTGACATTATTCAAGGCAGCCGAATACCATGTTGCAGCAGCAATCTCAGCCCTCCTCCCACAGTTTTTTCTTGTGTCTGTATCAAACATCCATAAATCCTTAATCCTTAGACATCAGGATTCCCAGAGCCTGTTTTATCCCCTTCCAACAACATTTTTGTGCATAGGAAAGACATGTGAACTGGCACAGCATCACCTGTCTTGCACATCTGTCACAGACAATGCAGAAAAGCCAGAGGACCCACAAAGTATTTATAGCCTGCCACCCTGAGCTGCTGTGTTTACCTCTTCCTCCAGCCCACCTAAAGTGAGTTTTATGCCAATTCATTACCTATATGGCAGCAGCACAGAGATCCCAGCCAACAGCCACATGGTACTCCAGGTTTTAAGGAAACTGAGAGAGAAAGGTATATGTTCCCAAAGCAAACAAAATAACAGTAACCCATTAAGTTTTTCCATTTTTACTCTTCAGTTTCCCCCATGCATGTCCAGAATGGGATCTGTGGGGGAAATGGCAAAATAAAAAAGGAAAGGCAAAACAAAATAATTTTGAATATACAAGGTTATTTATTTAAAAGCAGAAAGAGGACACTGTAAGCCTGATTTCTCTCCTAGCTGCTTAAGAACAGCATGTTGATAGCCCTGTTTAGAGTAAGATTGATACTACACCCAAGGAAGAAGCAACAAAAATGTCCTGTAATCTATGAATACAATTCTTAATGGATACTGACAAGTGTCTCCAGGTAGTTGGTCAAAGATTTCTAGCATCCTTCAGACAGTGTGCTTGAAGTGTTTCTGAATCACCATAATAGTAATAGATATGCCCTTTTCAAACCGCAGGTTGGCAGCAAGATGGATGCAGAAGAGAGAAAAAAGAATATTCAGAGGTGACTATAGCTGAATCAAAAATAGCAAAAAAAAAACCCAACCCAGAAGTAGGAAAAAACCCATCAAAATAATAATTAAAACAGAGCTTGGACTTTCAGAACCAAGAAACTTCGGAGCATCCATTACAGAAAACACTGTTGATTTCAGCATCCAGAAGATGCAAAGATATTGTGACAACTGTGCAGTCCCACAGGTAGACAGGTGCACTCAGGTTTGGGTGACCAGGACTGAACTTAGGCCAAACAGTTGCAAAAATAGAGCAAAGGTTTCTACAATGGATGAGGCAATCACAAGGAGGCTCAATAGAAATGGAAAACGAACTAGAAAATGTGCCACCATCTCTAGCCTCTCAGAGACTTGCTCGTCCCTCCTGGTAACAAACCTGCCAGTACCATAGCTTGCTTTTGATATTTGCCAATATGAAGGCATCATTAATATCAACCAGTCTTGAGCAAAGCAGACATTCCCCCCCACCCCCCTTCATATAGCTGCTTTATTAGCTTGCTCTAAAAATAGCTTGGTTTATGGTTTCTAAATATCCTTTTTCAACCAAAACAATTTTGTGGTGTAAGAATAAGATGAAGTAATGAAAACAAGAACTGCAGAGTGCCAGTTAGTTCTCATCAAATCCCTTGCCCAGGCAAAACGAGCTGCATGGGATTTGCTGTAAAGCCCACACTCAGCAGGAGACATTCAGATGATGAGAAAGGTAGTATAAAATATATTTGGTGACTAGGAATCACACATTCAAGTAAGTGAGTATAGCTCACATGCTGGGAAAAGAAATTGTAGCCGAAGAAACTAGGAGGAGACTGAGAAAATCTGAGGCAACAAGGGAAGCTGCCTCCTGAGCCCAAACGGCAAATCAGATCACGTAGCTACAAAATGTCAGTGGCCGTAGCCAACAGCACACAAGGTCACATTTGCCCTCTTGCACCTTCATCCAGGACAGTGCTTAAAGGTAGTTACTCTCCAACACTGATGAATGTGTAACACCACCACAGCACAGAGTTTGCAATAGAAGTCCCAGTCCTCAGAAACATCTGATTACCTCGGGCTGTTGAAGGAAGTTTTTCATCTTTGACTAAAAGAAAAGTTTGAAAAAAATTCTTGAAAGCAAACCAAAAGACACAGGTCTCTGTTTGTTTTAAAGCCATGACATTTTGCCTAGCATCAGTGAGCATTAATCGGTTCATATCTTCCACTAACTTTATCCCAGGAGGCTCTGTCGCCTTCCTCGTCTGCGTACTGCAAGGCACAAGCTTGCAGGAAGTGGTGTTCAGCCTCTTGGGCAGAAGCAACGTACTGTTTTCCTGTGGGACAGAAACCACAGCTGAAAAAACTCTGCTTTGGGCTGACACAAGCTGATATTGAGCTAACAGCTGCAGGTTCACAGACTACTTCAGAAAAATACTTACTGATGATAGGCATGTTTTCATTCACTACACAGGGACCCAAAAGTCAACAGGAAGGTTTTAGGAAGCTGACAAGCCACATGAGCTTGACAACAACTGTCCTGCTGCACTGCACCTTACTAATATCTGCAGAAGAGATTGGACAACCCCTGGTTATTTCAGAGCAGTCCTGTCCTCCGATAAAAAGTCTGTAGAGCCATGCAAATAAAGATCATATCAAAACATACACCAGCCAAGCGGCTGGAACAGGGTTATCTTGATAACCTTAACTCATGCATCTCCTAGCTTCTGTGCTATTATTCTTGTGGTCTTAACTTTTCTTTTTTTTTTAATTGAAGAGGCAGTTATACACAGCTTCTCAAATTTAAAAAAGAAAAAATCTTAATTCATCAAACAGTATTATGTGAAACAACGCCAATCCTCTGCATAGGTCACTGAAGTTGAATCTTTACACATACGATGCAGTTCTTCATTACTTAAGCTAATTGAATTTGCCAGGACAATTAAAATGTGAATAAAGATGTGACACTAGACGAAAAAAAATTAAAACAAGTCAGTTCATCTGCTCTTGGTTTTCCTCTTAAACTGATATAAATTCAATTCCTAGCAGAGACCAGTTTCACTGCAGAAGAATTAGGCCTTACAGTTTTGCTTCCCAAGGTTTTCTACCATGGAGAAGAAAAAGAAAAGCAATTATTACAGCCATCTGTCTGACACAGCTTCTCCTCCCTCCCAGGTCTCTAGGGAGGCTAGCTGCAACTGTGCTATCTAATCTTTAAGGAGAAAGCCATTCAGTTACGCTTCATAATTCCTCACTCAAAAATAAAACGTGCTTGGACTTCTCTCCCCCCCACCTTGCCTGTTTTATTTCTCACCACAGCTGTACATATTCCTGCAGCAGGTCTGGAGCACAGCCCACAGATCACCATCTCAGAGCTATGTCAACAGCAGTTGATTAAAAGCTACAATGAATATAATCTTGTTCTATCCCCTCTTCTCTAAGCAGAGAGAAACTAGTTTACATGCTAATGGCAACTAATGGTTTCCAACTGTGATGGAAAGATGACCTGGTGGAGGGAAAGATTGGGCTGTGCCGAGCAGATTGACATAGCAGTGCCTGTTGCTCCATGAAAGACAACCAAAGGCAACCAGCCATAACAGGACTCTGGGGTTTCTTTGTGTTTTAGCGACTGAATGCTACAACTGCCTGGCCTTCTGTTGACTAGAGGAGGGGGTTGCTTCAATTCCCCATCTGAAGTCACTGATCTTGGAATAATGGGTTATAAGTTTCCAGAGCAAAGTTCATCTCTTCTTAATGACAGCCTAATATGTAATTCACAGGGAAGGAAGACAGCTGGGAGTGAAATAAAATCTTTGCTAAAATCAGAGTACATCAGCCTACTTCTACTCTGTGCAAGCTCTGTCAAAAATGACCCTCACAGCATTCAAATCAAAATTGTGGATTTGGGGAAAAATCAGATTGCTGATGGGATGGAAAAGAGTCAGATAGGTTAAGCATAAGGCCAGAGATTTCATTTTAAGAGCATGAAAGGACACCTAATATTATAATGGTCTCAAGTTGTGCCAGGGGAGATTCAGGCTCGACATTAGAAAGAACTTCTTCACTGTTAGAGTTGTTAGGCATTGGAACAGGCTCCCCAGGGAGGTGGTGGAGTCATCGTCCCTGGAGGTATTCAAAAAACATTTAGATGTGGTACTTCAAGACATGGTTTAGTGGACATGGTGGCATCAGGTATACGGTTGGACTTGATGATCTTTGAGATCTCTTCCAACCATAATGATTCTATGATTCTATGTGTTCTTACTCTTCTTTAAAAGTATCCAAAGGCAGCACACAAATCCAGAGTCTGAAAGTTGCAAAGTACCTACAGTTCAAATGTTCTCCCAAGTCTTGTGTCTGCTTGCCATGAACAACAACAGTTAGCTAAGAGTCTAGCAGAGCTAAGTTACATTTCAAGAATTAAACACACTAAGAAGACAAATTTGCATGTCTTCACTGATAAGGTTTAAGCAGGCTAAAGGATTTGAAAATATTCTGTCCCACCAGAATTCCCAATGCAAACCCTTAAGCAAAACATTTCCCTTCCTAAAGGCCAAAAAGAACTTCAAAGTTATTACATCAGAGAAAGATGATTTTGGTTTGGGTTTCTTTTTCTAATTCTATTTATTTCTCTTCCTCACCATTGGTGCCCTTTGATTACTTTTTGAAAAATATTAGTTTATTCTTTCAGCCCAGACAGAGAAACAGCAAGATCAGTTACTGATACAAGCTGGCTGCACTACAGATTTTTTGTTTTAAACAGGAACTAAAAATCCAGCTATAAACAGAAATGAAATCCCATCCTTTCTCTTATTCTTCTGCACATTCCCACCACCTCTTTTATGGCTAACCCATGTTAACTCAACTGAAAACTAACCCAGGAAAAGAGTTATTGTAAATACAGTGAAGCAATCTTTTTCTTAGTGGATTGCTTATTTGGGTTAGTTCTCTACAAAGTGCTAGCAAGTCATGGGGTGGGAAATGGCAAGGCCAGGACTACCTCTTCCAGCAGAGAATCACACTTAGATCAGCTTAGAGCAAAATCCAAAATGCAGCACGAGTAGGTGACTGGTGTCATCTTTTCTCTCAGATAATTTGCTAACGAAGCACAAGTGTAAAACCTACAAAGTGTATTTGTTTAAATGCATTTTCTGTTCTCATTAAAACCAAGTTTCACAGCAAAGTTTGCTAAGTAACTTCCAAAGACAGAAGATTCTTCTAGAATATTTAAGTAGCTCTGGTTCATGTTTGGAGGTATCCCTTGAAGGTTTGGAATTTTTTAACTGTAACAGCAAACTCAACTTTGTGTACACTGATTTAGTAGGAATCTCAACAAGCAAGGTCAGGAGCAAGACTCCAGCTGTCTTGCACTGCTGATATGCTCTGATCCCTTGAGAAAGGTACAGATCTAGGCCATGGTGTAGATGGAACTGCCTTGCAAGCTTTCCCAAACAATGCCCATGAAAGAGGGAAATGTTAGAAATGCACACCTTTCTCTGAAGAGCTCAAAAACCCTGTGACCCTCAGCATCTACCTGGGCAGAAGCTGAACTGATGCCTGATGTGATCTTCTGTTGCACAGTAATTGTGCTCTGAAGTTTTCTCCTTCCATTATGCTAAGTCCAGTCAGTATTTCCAAAGCAATCTGTGAAGCCTAATAAATGACGTACAGCTTTACCTGAGCTTTGCTCTGCAGGCACATTAAACATTTCTTCTGATTTTAAATCTTTAATCAAAGACTGCTCAAGTTACTCTGGATCACTGCATTTTTCAGTTCATCTCATTGACTAAATTTGATGTTCACTTTAACATAAAATTACAAGAGTCAAGAGGTTACAGATTGAAAAGACCTGTTTAGTGGTTGTGTTTTCCCATGCTCCAGGAGTGGTTATGGACTTAGTAAATAAAACAAGCTGTTTTTACAGGCAGGCATAGCACACATTAGGAGTTTACTGTGGCTGACATGGAAGAGTATGAAAGGAGATCAGTTTGTATCAAAGAACTAAAATTGTGTCCTCCCAACTGGAAATCACCTCACTTTCGGTTTCTTGAGTAGGTGGTGTTGGGCCACTGCAGCAACTGGAAAAGCTTACCACCCTAAAGTTGCAAACCCATTAACATACACCCATGCTTGAAGTTTACTGAATGAAAAATTCAAGAGAGGTTCAAAGCAGTCATCACAGAATCATAGAATTGTTTAGGTTGGAAAAGACCTTTAAGTCCATCAAGTCCAACCATTAACCTAGCATGGCCAAGTCCACTACTGAACCATGTACCTATGTGCCACATCTACACATCTTTTAAATACCTCCAGGGGTGGTGACTCCACCATTTCCCTGGGCAGCCTATTCCAGTGCCTGACAACCCTCTCGGTGAAGAAATTCTTCCTAATATCCAATCTAAACCTCCCCTGGTGCAAGTTGAGGCCATTTCCTCTTATCCTATTGCTTGCCACCTGGGAGAAGAGATGCATTGTGTCAAATCAGCAAGCAGGCTGTTACCAACCCAGGCAGAACGGGTCCCTGCTACTGTTATATGCAGTGCTGCTACTGCTAACGTGCACCCTCTAGGGTTTATTTCAGCTTTCTAAGCCAACTTCAAGAGATTTTGGTATAGATTTCCT
Source organism: Cariama cristata (assembly GCF_000690535.1). NCBI lineage: Eukaryota > Metazoa > Chordata > Aves > Cariamiformes > Cariamidae > Cariama > Cariama cristata. Next base: position 43,648 of record NW_009620190.1, read on the forward strand.
TGGGTGAAGAAACAGATTTTGCCACTTTTTCCATTTGACCACTTCTTGAAAAACAGTCTTTTGATGTTCTTGTTTGGCTGGGATTTTTTTTTTTTGTCTGTTTTTAAAGAAAATGTATTAACATTGATTTGTGAATCAGAAAAAAAAAAAAAAAAAAGAAAATAAAAGATTTCTCCTACATAAGTAAACTGGAAAGAAAGTGAAGACAAGCCAGTATTTTGATTTACTGTTGGTACATTCTACAAAAATACATTGGTGTGTACAAATTTATAACTATAGTCACACTTCAAGGATTTCAACAACTACTTATTGTCAGAATGCACCATACATTTATGCACACATCTAAGAATCCTTGATTAACAATCCCCATAAAAGCTAGATTGTACAAACTAATATAAAATTCTTAAAGTATATACTCTGACTGTTCAGTTTAGGTGATTCCATATCACATCCTGTTATTAAGACACTTCTTGTAATATTTCTGCAAAATCATAAGAGATAGATAAGACATGATTAACAAATCTTCACTATACATTATGAACTATCCATAATCAGCAAAGAGCTAAAGATAAACGCCATTCCATATAATTGCTGAGCAAATTTTTTTTTTTATTTTTTTTTTTTTGAGACAGACATTGCTTGATTTCACAGAGCATACGCTGGGATATTATAGGGTGGATGTTACACCCTGCTCTCCACAAACCAGAAACTTCCCTAATAAGGCATTAAAGGCCAAGGTCTAATCTTAGCATGAGCTTCAAGAAATTAATTCAGATTTACAGCAGCATGGCACAGTTCCTTGCCTAGTCCTTCAGCAGTAGAAATTTCCTGATCGTTTCTAATTTTTGCCAGAGAAAAGTTAATTCATCTTCTTCCCAAAATCTGTGCTTCACAACAATGCTGGATTGCTAGAACACAAATTCCTGCTCAAAGAACAGGATGCAACAAAAGAAGGTTTCACATTTCCACACTGTCATGTTAAAATCCATCACGAATAACAAAACCCACATGTGGCAAACTGCAAAGCTAAAACACATTCACTACAATACTTGGACACTAAGCTAACCAAGAGATACGACAGACTATGGCAGACTTCATTCCTTTCTCCCCAGAGCTTGCCTGCAGACAAGTTCACAGCTGAAACAGTATCTCAGAAAATTCTAGCCACTGGCTCTGCTCTGAACTATTGCATCCAGCAAAATCATTTCAGAGCCTATTCACATAATTTTTGAGCGAAAACTCGGCTCAGGAGCTGAAGGACTGTTTTCTTGCTCACTCCTGTACAGAGGCCAGTTAACTCAAAAATAGTTCCCTGGTTACTGCCATTGGAGACAAACAGTGAGCCACAGCAGCCATCACTGCTGCCAGCAGCACTCTGAATATGTATCTCAGTAACAGGACAAATACTGCTCACAGTTGACCTCTCTGCTCGAGGAGACCCAGCCACCCCTCCAGCAGCCTTCTGCAAGCTGTCACCACCATCTCGGTTCAGATGCCCATTAGAAAAAGCAATAGAAACACACTGCAAAGGGTGATGCCTCCCATTTAGACCCACACACACTCACAAGCACGTGCCCTCCCTTGTGTCGCAGGCTGGCTTCTCTGCAGTCCCGCTGTGGTAATGAGTTCATATGAGGCAGATGGGAGGGATGGAGAGAGGGGCAGCCTTCTGTGGAAGCAGTCTTGCATCTAAACCAACGGTGCACCAAAGAGCTGACGCTCTCCTGGAGAAGACTGCACAAATTGCTTAGTAACTGCTTCAACGCAAACCACAGCAGAAACCTCTGACATGCACCATATCCAGGCTTTAACCCTCTGCAAGGTACAGCTGGCTTCTTCCCTCCCAGGCAGCTCTCCACTCAGACCCTTAGACACTTTGAAGGCCTTCACAGCTTAGCACAAATAAAGGTACATCCTGACAAGAGACAAAACAGATTCCCTTGCTCAGACTAAGGCATGGAAAGGGCTCTCATTAAAATAACTTTAAATAGTAGAGTATTCAGGGCCAAGGGAAACCAACAGCACTGCTGTGAATAGCTGTCTTGGAGTACTATCCTGAAGGCACACCCACACACCAAAGCACAGTACTGTTATTTAAAGACAAAGAAGACGACTGCACAAGACCTATCAATTTGGTTGGAAACACCATGACAGTTCTTGAACAGGGCAGTAATCAATTCTACATATCTAGTTCAACAAATACTTCAGGACAGAAGTTTGCACAGTGCATGAAGAGACTACACGTGTGCTGTCACATTGGCCTGCCAATGGTAACACGGCATCTATAGCTGTCTGAAGCAATACTGGCTCATCGTGTTAGCATTAGGCTTATTGATAAAATTGTCCCTTTACTACCACAAACCCTGGTAGCTCAGTAACTTTAGATACAAGACACTCTTCACCTAGAATACAGCAGAGCAGCTGTACCCTAGGATGCATGATGTAATAGTAACATTTTGTTTCTTCTGCATGTCCTGCCATCAATCAGGCTTAAAAAAAGACAAGTGTCATTCATTTTATAGATAGGGAAATTGAAGCACAGGGAGAGGAAATCCAGGTCACCAGCCAACCTCAGTTTCCCCCACCCATAAAATGACAAGCAGATCAAAGTTGTCTATACAGGCAGGCTACTGGAATAGATCAGTCTTAAGGATAATACACCCAGTGTTTCCATCCTTCCCCCATCAACCAACCAACACAAATTATCACAATGTTTATAGTATAGCATGAGAAAATTAACAGGATTTTATATGTAGTTACAGATAAATGCCAAATCAAAGTAAAGCATCACCATGCTAGGTACGAGAGCTTAAGACACCTGTAGTGTTACAGACAGACACTACTAGGTGGATAAAGGTAGACTAGGAGAGCAGCAAAATGCATAGTATGTTTTTACATTGCATTTCCCCCAGCCTCTCCTAAACTATACGCTAAACAAATGAATTAACCAGCTGTAGTGAGAGTGTGTAATGTTACTCTCTGCTGCCTATACCGATATAAATGTCCACACGTAACCAATTTACAGTCAAAATCTGTCTCCTATTCCAGACATGTTTTGCTCTCAGGAGGGGAGGCTGTGGGTGGGAGATTTACCTCCATCTCTGCTTGTGCATGCTCAACAGACAACAGCCCAGTTACCCACCGAGACCCAGCTCACCTCGGGTGGGAGCCCCACCAGAGGCAGCAGCCCGTGCACAGCAGAGTTGCCCAGGCAAGGTCTGGTGTAGTGCACTGCCCTCCCCGGGCAGCATTCGTAACCTTCCTGCAGAGACTCGTCCTTCCTAGGAGCAGAGGCGGAAGCAGCACCAAAGCGTTACGGACAAGTGTCACATCGATGTAAGTTACTCATAAATGTCCCAGATGATTACACTCTAAAAGTCATTTTAACCCTATGTGTAAACATGCTGCAGAAGTAGGAGATCCAACTGTGGAGTCAGAAGACTAAATGCTACTCTGCAAGCAAACATAAATGACTAACCTTATGCTGGATTCCTGAGATAAGGAAAGGAATGAGTGCGCCATAGAAGAGGCACCAAGAAATTCCTCTCAGTCCACTACATGCTCAAAGGACAGCTCATCAGGCAGCACTTTCAGTTTCATAAACTAGATTTACAAATGTCAGACATTTTTTCATGTGCATAATTAGTAAAGGTAATTTCAGGGTGCATCTGTAAAATGTTTTTGCCAAGTGGAAAAGGCTTAGTTGTGCCTCTCTCAGTAGAACAATATTTTGTACTATTCAAATATTATCCCACAAGCATACAGAATATAGAATAGAGTAATATTGTTGTTTCAGGTTTTGTTACCGGTAAGTACCTACAGCACATATGGAAGTTTACTTTTAAACAACCACAACAAAAAATTCAAGGACCTGATCCTCAGTTGCTGTAATACACCCCAGTTTCATTGAAATAACTTGCACCATCCGAGCATCTGACTCCACATGTTCACGTGCTCACACCTGTGGGTAGGGGTCTCCAAGAGCATGGCAAGGAATGGCTCATACCTGAGTGCCTCCAACTCAGAGCTCATCCTCCCAGATTCTTTCACTGCAGGACCAGGGGGGACCACTAGGTTCATTGTGTTTGACTTGTTGACACACAAGAAGTTCACAGAAATTGGATTAAACCAGCATTTTAGAAAGCTCTTTAATCTTATGTTAAAGACTCCAGGCAACTGCAAATCCACTGCTTCCCCTAGAGCTGGCCTAACACAAAGAAATTGGCTTGTGTTTCAAAGCTCTCACTTTAATTTCCAGCCTGTTGATTCTTATTGTGGTATTAACTTAAAAAATTTGATAGTTGCCCCCAATTTCGTTCTTTCTGTGGCAGATCTCCCTTCTTGAGTCTAGTGGTAAAGTCAAGGGAAAATGGAACAGAGTATCCCATTCCTTTACCTCTTCCCATCTCACCTCAGCTTTTCCCAATGCTATCAGAGGATGACCTTACTAATTAACAGTATCCCAATTTCATAACCAGATCTTGAGTCATGTAGACCCTCACTCCTGAGAGGCCCCCACAGCAGCACACTGTATCAAGGTGATGAATCAGGACTTTCAACAAATAGCCTGAATTCAGCGATTCTCAATTTAATGACTCACTGGAACAGGTTCTGAATATGAATAAAGTGCTCTCTCTGTGCAGAACAAAGTCACTGAGACATCCTGGCTTAGAAAAAGGTGAAAAAAATAAATGTTTGGTCAATAATTCTTGTCTGTTGTAAAAGCCTAGAGGATATATTTTTTTTTTCCCCTTTGAGAAACAGAATGAACTAATAGGATCAGAAATTTGTGCAACAGGACACCTGGCATAGTCCAAATATTCAAATATAGGAAGGTGGGCTGCTACAGCCAAGCTTTATTTATCATTCCTTTATACTTGAGCACATGTAATTCTACTAGATAACATCCAGGTAGTGAAGGAGGAAAATCCACGACTTAGAAACCTGACTGGGCAGGATAATGCACAGCAAGATTCAGATAATAAAGAAGCAGCACAATTTGTACACAAGATCAACATATTAGCACAGCAGAATTGGGTCTTTAAGCGGGGTTTGAAGCAGCAGGACTGGCTGAAACTGGAAAATAAGCTCCGTGGCCACAACCAGGGTGAGAGCTCTGCACAGATGCTCTCCAACCTCCCAGTACATTCAGCACTGTTTTCCCCTGAAATCTTTTCCCCAGAGAGTTTACACTACAATTTAGGCAATACAAAAAAAGCAAACTGAGCTATTATCTTGTGGTAATAAGTCCCACAAGTTAACAAAACATTACCAATTACAGCAATCTGTCTATCCATGTTTAATGCTTTTCCATTTCACTGAGTTGTTTCTTGTTCTGGTATCGTGGGAGGAAGGGAAAAACACAAATACCCAGAAGGCCTTTGCTATAACTTGCCCTCTGAGAATTTGTTCTCTTGATCTTCTCAGTACTACTTATCTCTCAAAACTCTTTTTAAATGGAAATCAAGCTATGCCTTCCCTATTTTCCATCACCGTTCTCTGGACTTCTCTGATTAGGTAAACAGGATTAAGTATTGCTCAATAGCAGCAGAGCAGGCTGCATATCAATGGGAACAGGTGAAAAGAGACACCACAAGCATCTAAGATAAGGATCTTTTCTTCCAAAAACCTCTATGGAAAACAGAATATTTTATTTTAGCTACTTTCTTTGCAGTGAGAGCCAGCTGAAAAAATTTATTCCAGGTTCCCTAGGTAGCATTTTACATTAAACAGAATAGATACTGAATGCAAATAAAACAAGAAAAATTTTGAGCAATGCATGAGAAGGCTCTGTGACTGAGTCTCAAGGGGTTTAGAAATACCTTCCACTTACACTGCAGATTTCAGTGTTCAGATGAAATAGTCACTTTCCCCAGTAACCAGCAACTTTGTGGAAAGGTCAGCCACGTGGGAAAGCAAAGCATTTCTCATTTATTTCACTATTGAAGGTGGAGAAGATCCAAAAAAATCCAAGAAATTTCAGCCTGAACTCATTCAGATAGGATTTCCTTCTGGAGAGAACATCCTAAATCCTTAACTACTCTAAAACCATTTCCAATACTTCAGTCTCTTTTCCTCCCTGAGCAGATAGATCTGAAGAACTGCTTTTCATTCCCAGCAGTAAGAGAGACACAGCAGTAGGACTGAGAGCAAGCGCCCATGATTGCTGGACAGACAGAACTGCGGCATT
>NW_009620190.1:49868-55823 GCF_000690535.1 Cariama cristata
GTCCTACAGAAGGACAAAATCAGAAATACTCTGGTTAGCACAAGAGACAGGTCCCCATCCTGCTGGCAAGGAGGATCTTGCCTGGTTTTGCTGCAACAGCAAAATCCTGAATAGCCTCAATACTGAACTGTGCACTCCTTAGTGTCTGCAGATTCATTACCCTATTTTATGCAGCCACCAGCCTTCAGCACAGATGAAACACACATTTATTCACTTAAAAATATATAATCTACATGCCACCTCAAGCTCCACAGCATGCAGAAACATAGTCTAACCAGCCAATGCTCATCCATCCTTGTAAAGCCCCAGTAGATGCATGGAGGACTTGAGCATCACAACAAGGCAGGCTAATTAAGAGAGTCTGGGGACAAAGGGAACCATTTTGGCAGGAGGTGTTCTCAAGCATAAAAGATGTTAATCAGTAGCTGGGTGACATAAACAGTCATGTCAGTGCTGAAAAGGCACATGAGCCACTGTCCAAGAATGATGTATTTCATGACAAGAGGCTATGCTTTGCTTTCAGCTTCAGTATCGCTTTTGTGAGGAACCGAGAGCTCTACAAGGAAGATCGGCTCTGGACTGGAGTCCCTGCCACATTTCTTGCCTGGCTTTCTGGGCGCTCCTTCCCCTTGGCTGTCAGTTGTAGTACCTTGGATCTGCAGCTCCCAGTCTCAAGGTCCCATACTGGTACTCAAAATAGCACCGGGGTGACTTCTGCACCCGTAGGCCAGCTCCTACGGCAAGGGCCTTCCTCTGCTTGTTGCAGGCAGCCAGGGCTGTGGGGCTCTGAGCAGTCATCACATGGCCACAGGGAAAGTTCCCTTCAACTGGTCCCTCACAGTGGCACTTTCTTTTTGTAAGCATCCACCATTTTCGTCTCTTTACATGAACAGGAGACTACAACCACACTTTTAACCCCTCAGCAAAACAAATCACATTGAATCAAAGGAAGCCTTGAACTTGCGTGATCCCAGAACTGGATTAGCTTGGTATAGTGCTGCTTGCTATGGGGTACTGCTGATGAAAGGTAGGTTACCTGCAGGCCACTGCAGGCCTGACTGCAACTACGTGGCCTCTACTTCTGCTGTCGTTACCTGTGTGCCTTCCATCTCTTCTCATCGTGATATATTCAAGAGATAAAATTGCCATGGAATATTCACAGGGCTCCACAGATGTGATCTGTATGTGAAAAATCCTTCATACTTTGGAGTGCCTGCAGTACTGAGTAAGCACTAGCCAATTAGTCCTCAACAACATTCCAGTTAGATCTTTACGTTACAGAAAGGGTACCGCTAAGTGAGAGTCAAGTCAGAACATGCCACAGAAACCCACGATCCTGCATTGCCACTATGTTCAGACAGAGCCAGCCTGAGAAAAAGGCACACATCCACCCCTAGAGTTGTGCCAATGAGTCTTTGCTTGTAGCAAAGGACTAGCAAGATGAGGCAGACAGAGCCCAAGTTCTCTGGGACAGATCATCTTTCTTCCCCTGTGCTTATGCAGCACCTACTGCAAAGGGAAACTGGTCTAATCTTCAAAAATTAGTCATAGCTATGTACTTCATCAGGATCCACTGTTTATGGAGGCAGGTAATTTGCAGTGCTTCTGCTTTACAGATAAGAAAACTAAGGCCAAAACAAGACAAGAGATGAGTACAGAGTCAGAGTCAGTTCAGAACTGGAGAAAAGAACCCAGGCAGTGTTGTTATTATGAATTCCTCTGCTACCTTGCCAGCTCTTTAGCCCCCTTCTAACATCATTACCGCATGCAGAGCTGTCACTGGTGTATTCTCACAGCTCACGCAGCTCTAATGCATGCAGCTGAAGGTGCCTTGTCCCTAGCAATAACCTAACTTCTGCCCCTCCTGCAGCCTCATTGGCAGAATTTAAAACAAAAACAGCAAAGATGCTTTCTGCCTCACAAAACGGCAACAGCTCAGGCTGAGTTGACACACTGTCTGTTCTCTAGCAGAAAATTATTTTCCAAGGGATCTCTGCCCATAATACTATGCCAGGTCATCTCTCAACATGAGAGGCAGGGAAGGTGTTTCCCTGGGAACAGTAACCATGGCAAAGCTCTTACCAGTGTCTTCCCCTCTCTTCCTACAGGAAGAAAAAGAACAGCAGGTGCCTGAGCTCTGCCTCCAGCAGGCCCACGGGCTCCCAAAGCCGTAAGCAACCTGGAAGCACCTGACCAAAGATCCAGGAAGGAACTTTGGTTAATTCTGTTCTTTTACCCAGATACCAGACATTTCTGCCATGCTACGCTGAACTCTGAATGCCTCATTACAAAGAGTGCAACTGGAAAAATGAGTGTTACTGAAAGGTCAGCCTAATAACGACGACGCATAGGTAGGCACTGAGCCCAAAAATCAGCATGGATAGATGGCCAACAGAAGCAGAGGTACAATGGACTGGCTTTGCAGTTTTCAAACCCTGGCATTGTGCGTTACAGCTCTATTAAAGAAAGCATCTGCAAACCCCAATTTGTAAGCAGTAGCTGCCAGCAGATGACCTGCTTATAGTCCACCTCTTTTTCTGCAGAATATTCTCGATTTGCCAGATTGAATGCAACTCTCTTTGCTGAAGAGCTAATTAAATCATAATAAACAATTTAACTTGAAAGTACAATCATATTGCATGCTTTGAGGGAATCTTTGTCATGTACTAGTTAACATGTTATAAATTTCTGGATTTGAAGTTTGCTAAGTATTTATTCAAGTTAACAGAGCAAATGAAACCAAAAGGCTCCTTGGTTAATTTTTTTTTCAAATAGCACATAGAGAAAAAATGTTCTATGATTCAGCAATCTTCATATGTGATTAAACAGTCAACAGCCTAGATTTCAGCTACCATCACTCCACTTCAGAGTTAACATGCAGTTAGCGCAAATTGCCAGGACACCAGCATCTTATACTAGCAACCCACTCAGAGTGGAATACTGCCCTGTACCCAGGCTTACTCACAGAGAACACAAAAAGCTCAATAGACCAAGTTTCTGTTACAAATACAATGAAACCAGAATCTTTACAGTGAGAAAGGTATTGACTTCTACATAGTAATTTAGGAGCACAGGGTGACAGGGTCAACTGGGTCATGAAACCCACTGCCCCAACTCCTTACATTCATTTCAAAAAGGTATTTTACATGCGCAGCACATACCTGCTCCAGACATATATAGAAACCTCAGTGTCTGACACACCAGTGAAATAAATATTTATTCAGAATGAGTCTAGCATTCATTTTAACCTCCTCTAGGTCAAATCACTGCAAATATCCCAGAAATATACAGCCAAGCCAAATGATATACTCATACCCGAGTTAATATCCAAATCCAGCCAGTTGTTTTGATTTACCACTGACTCCTCAGAGAAAGCAATAGAAAAATAATCTCTCTTTTTGTAAATCTCCTAGGAATGCAATGCAGCTACCACTAACAGAAGATGCTATTTCTTTTAAAGATGCTGCACATACCTTTCTTCGCCAAACGCTCCAGTCTAATGCATCCTCCTATAAAATCATGGTAAGATTTCATTTCTCCTTCTGTTATCCGGACAGCAGTGAAAGGTGGATTCCTGGGCACCTGTTGTCCACATTTCCGACATCGAGAAGCCATTGCCACAGCTCAGGAGACTCTTGCCAGGAATCTGCTCTCTCAGTTTGCTGGAATCCAGCCTGATTCTTCAGCCGTCAGTCCAGGCTGGTGACTTTATCCCACTTAGTTCATTCAAGGTCACCCTTGCCAGCAGGATGTTCGCCATTGCAATTGGCTAAGACTTTTATAGGCTTACTGACTCTGTTTGTTTCTCCCTCCTTGCTTTCAATATCAGTTTACTTTATTCTCTCATTCAGAATGAAAGCTGTGAACTTCAGCACATCCCATGCTCTGAATGGCTTCCTTATCATTAATTTAAAGCTAGCTTATAAGCGACAATGAAGAGAGAAGAACCCAGAAGCACGTTGCAAGATCACAAAATGTCTCTTAAAAAGCATGCCAGATTTGTTCACAAAGAATTTTTCTTTAAGAAAAGGTTTTTCTTCATGAATTTTGGTCCCTTTTGGGCTTATGATTTTATGTTTCTTCATCACTGAGAATGGAATTTTTTTTACTTCTGCATTTCAGCTTGGATGGTGTAAGGAGACTGCTCTGCAGAGCTGCTCAACCAATTACTCATATGTCTGGCAGTGGCACTGGGAGGCTGCAACTGCACAGAAAAGCCCTCTGCTGCTGTGCACGGTCCCTGCTCATAAGATCGGATAATCTAAATGAACAGAGTAGCAAATGGAGGACACAAGGGAAATATTGCTGGTAGACATGCTCTGCTAGCTGTGTGACCCCCCCACTCATTTTTTTTTTAAAAGAAGTTAGATCCGTCACTTTGATGCTAAAATGAGAGATTTGAAACATACATTTAGAAATATCTCTTTGAAGGGGCTGGATATTTAAGTTGACCTTTTTTCCCCATTAACAATTACTATAATACACATCACTGGTCAGAGCGCCTTCTGAAGAAAGTAGTACTCAGGGAACTGAGTGCAGAGAGTGCTCAATCCTGATACAGTGAAATAAAAAGCAACCTTCCTTGGGATCGGGAAGGGACTGCACAGGACATGCATGAAGAGGCACACGGCCAGCACTGGTGACAGTGCAAAGAATACGACGAGAACTTAATGAATCAGGGCTGAGCTGCAACCCAGAGTTCAACCGCAGGGACCTGAGCACAGAACAAACTTCCTGCAAGGATCTTACACACAGGTCAGGAGGGTCTTTGTCTTCCTCTGCATCAATCCCTACCACCTGTTTGCACTTTACATAGTTGCATCCAGCGTTGTTCAGCTCATGGCTCTCAGGTCACAGCTGATCCCTAGACATGGAATAGGAAAGGAGAAGCCGAACCAAAACAAATCAGAGAATGAACTAGAGGGAACAAATATGTCCAGGACAAATACGCCTCACATGGTGCCATTACTAAACTGGCACATAACTAGATGGACTGGCATGAATGCCTGTAAGCAGAAGCATACAGAAGTCAACTTACCCCTACTTCTCCATTCCACAAACTTCTGCAGCTTCTCCCCTGCCAGCTCTGCTGCTCCTCAACCACACAGCGAGCTGTTTAAGCTGCTAACCCAGCATGTGCAAACTGTCTATGCAGCAGAACAGCTACCAGACTTAAGAAATAGTGAGTCTCAGGACCTCTCCTCTGATGAGAGGAAGCTATAAAGGGGATTTTCACTCTTAAAGATTTGTGCTCCCTTCCCCCCCAAATTTGCTGCATGGCATGAAACTGGTCACCCTCCTGCTCTTTGCCTTTGCCAAAACCCTGCTTGCAAAGTCAGGACAATGATGAACTGAGCTGTTGGGTGACCTGATTCATTAACATTTGTAAAATATTTATTAGAGCTTCAATAGAGAAATCCCCAGGGGACTGCAATATTTTAAGACAGGGAGAGCAGTGGCACAGAAGGCAGAATTAATTTGTAGGAAACTGTCATCATGAGATAAGAAAACTAGAAACATAACCCAGCAGTTTTATCTTAAAGCTTTTCTTCCATCTTCTCCTCTTTCATTACAGGGGCTCATGGTGTCCTTCTATACACAGGCAAACACGATGTACTTTGGAAAATAAGCTTTTCTGACAATATGTTCATGTGTATGTCTGACATACACAGAATGATTGCACTTCAATTTTGCACATGTATAGATATACAATAGGAGAGGATCCAGCACTTGTGACAATACACTTGTCTGCCATCCTCCCTTGCATACGCTGTTCCCACCAGTATCCATGTGGCTTAGCAACGGGAAGATCTGCGAGACACTCTGTTCCAAGGGGGACACCTGATGCTGGAAGTGGGATGCAAGAAGAAATCTGCCCTAGGTGTGACCTTCTGAAGCACAGGTAGCCACAGCACACACCAGGAAAACTATCTAAAATCATCTAAGTCTCAGTCT
>NW_009620190.1:55854-56237 GCF_000690535.1 Cariama cristata
CTTTCCCTAGGAAACACTGAACCAATGCGATACTAAATACACATCTCTGACACCTGGGGTATCACTGCCATCACCCGGCTCCAGACAAAAAATAAGCTGACTGTAGCTGCTACACATTTAGCAACAAGGCACATAGGTTTACCTCAGGGACTGAGTGCTGTGCTGCAAGGACTAGGATGGATGGACAGAAGGATCTGTTTATTCTCCTGTAAGTTTCATTCCATTCACATTTCACAAGCAGCTGGGCTAGCTTCTCCTGACACATATTGGAAACCTCTGACATGGGAGCAGTAAGAGACCTGAACTGTTTCCTACCACACAAGTTACCTCTTCTGTATGGCACTGGATGTACCTGCACAGGAGCTGCTGCAAGGGCTGGCTTG
>NW_009620190.1:56247-56459 GCF_000690535.1 Cariama cristata
ATGTAACACATTACCAAACAAGCACTCAGCATGGATAATTGATTCTTCACAATTTTCCTCCGTTAGCTAAAAGGTATCAGTGTTACTAAAAGCAAGTTATTGTTCTTTGCATGCAGAAGATTATAGCGGGGGAAGCAGGTACAGAGAACGGCAAGCATGCTTCCTTGAGTCTTCTCCATAGATAACACAGAATGGAAGGGAGTTACATTCCT
>NW_009620190.1:56484-58634 GCF_000690535.1 Cariama cristata
GTTTGGAAAAGCTAAGGAAGATGACATTTTCTGCTCACGAATTGCCAGCATTGCCTAGCAACATCATCTGGGTTTGTCTGAGAATGAATAAGCAAGTAAATACATGTAAGGAAGTGTAATTAGAAATAATAATTTAAAAAAAAGCAAAAACCAAACAACCAACCACCCAGATATCCTCAGATGCCATTAACCAAAACAGCCCGAGGAACTGCGCTAGTTCCTAGTTTCATTAGAAATACCAGTTTGCCTCGGAATTGGAGCTTCCTGAAAAACTCTTGCTGTCATGACTGCATGGCCAGAAGATTGCTACATATTTAAAGGCAACTCAGTTAAATCAGTTTAAGCCCCATATCTCTTCTCATGAAACAGTATGCTTCCGCCTCAAAAAGCAGTGCTTCATTGGTTGGTATCACTGTTAAGCATGAAACATGCAACAAACACATTGGATCTCAATGTTGCTGGGCCCAATGCACATAATGTCTTGTGAAGAGTCAAGAATTGACTTTGGGAACAGCATTTATGTGCTAGAGAAAGGAGGAAGAGAAGTCTGTTTCTGCTGCTTGTGTAAATGAGGCAGCTACAAAATACTGTAAAACACCCTGTTTGCAACTTACCCTACACAGTCGTTAAAGCAATTGAGGGGAAACAGACATCACTTTTCCAACAGAACCTTGTAAGAACCATCAAGAAAATTTAGTAGACAAGACTCAAAAATTGCCCCTCCTATCCACCAATGATTTAAAAACAAACAAAAAACCCCTAGTGAGATCAGCAAGAGATATCTTATTTATTCATGAAGACCAGCAGCTCCCCCCAGCTATGTATAGTATTCTACAAAGCTGAGAAACAAGTAATCTAAATCCAATGCCACTATTAAGATTGATACACATGGAAGCTAAGGAAAAAAAAAAAAACATATTCCATTCCTGAAACTCCAGCTTCACATTTTCGTATTTTTTATGTAACGGTTTATCGGAAGTTTGAACTGTTCTTTGATAGCTATGCTGAAACACACTATTCCTTTCACATATAGAATCATAAAATCATAATGGTTGGAAGAGACCTCAAAGATCATCAAGTCCAACCGTATACCTGGTGGCACCATGTCCACTAAACTGTGTCTTGAAGTACCACATCTAAACGTTTTTTGAATACCTCCAGGGATGGTGACTCCACCACCTCCCTGGGCAGCACTCCACCACCTCCCTGGGGAGCCTGTTCCAATGCCTAACAACTCTAACAGTGAAGAAGTTCTTTCTAATGTCCAGCCTGAACCTCACCTGGCACAACTTGAGACCATTTCCTCTCATCCTATCGCTAATTACCGGGGAGAAGAGCCCAACCCCCATCTCACTACAACCTCCTTTCAGGTAGTTGTAGAGGGCGATCAGGTCTCCCCTCAGCCTCCCCTTCTCCAGACTAAACAACCCCAGCTCCCCCAGCTGCTCCTCATAAGACTTGTTCTCCAGGCCCTTCACCAGCTTTGTTGCCCTTCTCTGAACACACTCCAGCATCTCAATGTCCTTCTTATAGTGAGGGGCCCAAACTGAACACTGTATTCGAGGTGCACGAATCTGATAAGCCACGAGGCATTTCAGCAGCTTGACATGAAGGTTTTGAATCTGATAAGCGACAAGGCATTTCAGCAGCTTGACATGAAGGTTTATTTACAGGTAACATCCATTCCACTGTTCAGCTAGGAAATGGAAACTGGTCTTTTCTGTTAACTTCCATTTATTTTCTTCCAACTAATAAAAAGCAGACTAGGACTTCTTCCCCCTCCTTTTTAAATAAAGGGCTACATCTCAGGCATTGTTTTAAGCCCCAAGGAGTTAAAAGAATGAGCAGAGAAAAAAATACCTCTGCTCTTGAAATTACTTCTAGCATACAGCACTGTTGCAATTACAACATGCAGTTACTGCAGTAGAAGGCACTAATTCCAGTGCCATATGGCTTCAGAATCTCATTACACTGATCTGCTCTGAAGTGATTTCCTAACTGACAGGCAAAACATTTTTGGTCACCTTCAGCAGTGGGAAACAAGAACTCTGCTGCTGTTGGCGTACTTTTACTCCCACGCGAGCTGTCAAGAGCAGGAGTGAGTATAGCAAAGATCAGAAGACAACCTAGCCAAAGAACTCCTGTTGCCA
>NW_009620191.1:0-20565 GCF_000690535.1 Cariama cristata
GATACTTTGGCAGACACATAAGCTGGACCGCTGTCTGTCTAAACTTGTTGGGGGACACCTGCAACAGAAAAGGCCCTTTGCCAATGGCGAATAGCATCCCGTGCAGCTTCACCTGCGTGAGCAGTAGCAATGACAACCGAAGAAAAGGTATCAACAGAAACATGAACATATTTCAGTCGACCAAATTCTGACACATGGGTAATATCTGTTTGCCGTATTTGGACAGCTCGTAGCCCCCTAGGATTGGTGCCATAAAAATGAGGGATGTGTTGACCCTGGCAATCAGGATACGCAGCAATGACGCTGCGGGCTTCGGAGTTTGACAAATGAAATTGCCGTCTTAGGGCTCGATACCCTTGGTGGAAAAAGGAATGAGACAACACAGCCTGCTGTTTAACATCCGGGGTAGGTCCCATGGACACACTGGAAACTAACGCGACAGCTCATGCATCCCCTTCCGTCAAAAAGCCCGGGAGGGTCGTATGGCTCTTAATATGCATAACATAATAAGGGGAATGTCGCTTCTGAATTGTTGTCCATAAAAGCTTCAAAATTCCAAACAGTGTCTTATTAACTTGACCTAAAACGGCTTTGTCTAAACACCGCACTGGTCCAGCCACATAAGCAGAGTCTGTGATGACATTAACAGGACAAAACCAAGAATGTTGAAATACCATGGTCATAACTCTCAGTTCAACAGTTTGAGGTGAACCCTCCCGATACTCGATTTTGTTCTGCCATTGGTGTCCATCATACCACACCATGGCAGCTTCTCCTGTTTTTCCAGAGCCATCAGTGAACGCAGTGGGACTAGACACATCTTACCACATTTTCAAAATGTCTTCCAGTTCCTTACTAACATAAAATGGTCCTACATTGGAGAGCTTGAGCCAAGCCCCTCTGTTGCTCAATTTGGGCTCAAGTCTCTTGCTTGTTTCCTTTGGTGTTGGCTAATCTGAAGGAACAATAGTTTTTGTCCCTGCTTCAATGGTGGTGTGCTCTCCTGAATCAGAAAGACAGGAACTTCAAAAAATGCCCCCTTTTTGCAAGATAGAAAAATGCTATCTTGCTGAGCTGTTCTCTATCCTAGTATTTATATTGCAAAGCCATCTGCCTCTTGCAATGTGTTTGCTGGATGTATGTGCCACAAAGAGCTGTTGGTTTGGTGGATGGGTGCAGGAAGACCGAGAAGGTCCTGGTGCTGCCTCTATCTCAGTTGTCTCTTTGTGGTTAGTTCTGGTTCTCTCCTTGCAGGACCTCACGTGTCCCTCCTGTCCAAGAGTGTGATGTCTCCTGTGGTGATGCTCATTTGCATTAGGAAAGCATTTGCAGACCCTCAGTAAGGAGGAGAATGTTGTGCCGTGGGTGTTGAGTACAGAAGAGCTCCCAGGGAAGTGGCAGGGAGGAGGAAGGACTATGTAAGCCAGCAAGGTGGGGGCCAGGAATCTCTGGGATCCTGGTGGCCACAGACACAGCCCCCCCCCCAGCAACGGGGACCTGAGCTAACACATTGCCATCTTGGCTGAAGCTCCTTGGGCAAAGGAGGAGCCTTGACAGTTTTGAGGAACCTCCAGCCCTTTCCCTGCAGCACAGGAGGTCCCACTTGTAACCCCTAAATTGGAGGAGACTTTGGCCCATGTAGAAAAGCTGCTTTGAGGGAGGTGCAGTGCTTTCCAACACAATAATAAAATAAAACTTAACTGTCTCTAAATGGAAAGAAGAAAGCATTGAGTGCAATGTTCTTCTGGCCTAATCCAGAGCTTTCAGCTCTACCGGCATGCCAGGGCGCTAAAACCAGGGGTGCAGCCGCAGAGTGGAGACAACGTGGTGCTGGACTGGGGCTGGCTGCTCTAGGTTGGGTACTTTTGTGGGTTTTGGGGGTGCCTACAACTGGCACCTTCCAGCTTAGGGAGAGGTAGAGGAAAGTATTTTGAAGGAATGATATAATCCCACTCTATTTTTTTAGTGTATGAGGTAATGAACATCTTTAGTGCTGAAAGGTGCTGTGAGGAGCTGCAGGGCATGTGTGAATGCCAGTGTTTTATGGAAGGGGTGGTTTTACTGCCAGCGGACTTTAAAAAAAAAAAAATAAATTCCCTGCAGTTTATATTAATAAGACTGGATGTTATTGCATGTCAGGAGTTATTGTGATTTATAAAGTACTTCTTACTTGGTGTGTAATGAAAACACTTGGCTCTCAGTCCCAGTCACTAATGGGAGATGATAGTAGCTTTATCTGCAATAGCCAACTTGACCTGGAACCTTCTATCACTTTTAATGATATTTTAGTGCTGCCTTTTGCTTTCACCTGAGCTTAGGGTAGCTTCAACTTCCCTAATGTGAATAAATAATAGAATGCTTATTTATAGAAGAAGGAATTTAAGAAAAAAGGGAGGCAACCGGACTGCTTGGTTATTAATGCCCCAAGCAGCCCTGCTCCATGGGCGCAGATCCTCATTGTGCAACACTGCAGACTTGGTCCTTTAATAACATGCTCTGCTTGCTGGTCCCAAACCTCTCATTCAGGACTATTACTCTTCTGTTGAGAACTGGACATGGATTAAAGATGCCAAAAATACGACAAGGGGAAAGGGGTGGAGATGGGTGTAAGTAGATGGATGGGTCCAGAGCTAAATAGTTGTTCCTGAGTGTGCTGCTTTGAAAAACCACTCTGTGTTTAACACCAAAAATCTATTACTGCAAAATAGCTGTGAGTTGGGGAGAGGACCCTTCCAGAAGGGGACTCCTCAGGGCCACACTGGATTATTCTTTACCCCAAAAGCGTGTGCGTATATATACAAATCATAAAAAGCAAGAGAGCTGGGATGCACAGGGCTACTTTTGCCACTCCCCTGTTCAGCTGTTCTTGGAGCGATTAGGTACGGTAGGGGTATAGCTTCATAACTGGAGGTCCCTAGCCCTGCAAAGGTGGGGCTGGCTCTTAAGACAATGCCTTCCCCTGTTGGCTCCTGTCATCAGAATACACCCCAGTATAACGCTTTCTACCTCTGCGTAATCTTTGCAACATGAGCTAGTTCAGTATAGTCCTATGGCATCCCTAGGGTTAGAGCAAGTGGGAATTACTGGGAAGGCGAATAACTCGGCAAACTCCCCGAGTGGGGAAAGGTGTCAGAAATAGCTCCAGCCTGAGCAAAGCCCCAGCACACACTAATACTGCGTTGGCTCCATCTTGCTGCAGGGAGTTTTATTAAAAAAAAATAAATAACATTGGAAGCAGCTAATGTATCCTGCTGGTCTAAATGCAACAAAGCTGCTGCATTCCCTTGGGAGCAGGAGGAAAGGTGGACACAGTGGCCCCCTTCTCCTGCAGAGCTGTGTTTCCCTGCGGCACATGTGGCTGCAGGGACAGGGGACACCCTGCCCGGCTCCGCCTGTGCTGGCCTGCGAGAAGCCCGGACCACCTAGCAGGGAGCCAGCAAAAAACCATCATGCTTGGGCTGCTTGTAAGCTGGCTGCTGCAAACAAGTGCAATATAACTTTTTTCCAGGAGCAGGGAAAAGAGCTTCCCACCTGCGGGGCTGAAAAAAAAAAAAAATCTCATAAATACCCAGAAATGTGGTCATTGATGGTGGTGAAGATGAGTGATGTCACTCAATTTGCTTTGGAGATGAATGATGTCACCTGATCTGCTTTAGATCTCTTGTCCCTGAGCAGGGGCTGGCCCCATCCAGCCTCACTGGGCATGGAAAAAGCTTCCATTGGGCTCTCACTGCATTTCCACACCTACAAAACCCCATGAGCTATTCCACTGGCACCTGGGACGTGTGATGGGGCCAGACCAAGGAGCTGGAAAAACCTGGGTGAAAGGAATTGCTACTAGATATATTGTCATTGTCCCTGGCAATCCAGTCTTTTAGGTTGTGCTTATTTTACAACTAAAGGCGAGACTAGGTCTAAGGCAGAAATATGATGTAACAGGAGAATAGAGATAAAATACACTTAACTTTAGGCAATTAATGCTGTCCTCCTTTGAGATGGGAAGGGACATCGGGAAGATGGCAAGGAATAGTCTCCTATGGAATCACTGTAGCAGCCACGAGAGCCAAGTACAAGGGACAGTACGATTACCTTAGAGAATGGCAGGTATTTTACAGGCAGCCTCCCTTGGAAATGCAGGTGGAGAATGACCACAGATGCTTACAGGAGACTTAATTGTCCTTGCCAGCAAGGCTCATTATCCATACATAAACATATGTGCTGCTTCTTAACAGCAAAGTGCATTTTTTTCAAGAGAATATTTTAAATCTGAACTGCTTGAGTGTCAAATTAGTCGAGTCTGGCTTTGTTTTAATTACACCAGCCATTGGATTGCGTGGGAGGATGAGGGGTGTGCTACTTTTGTAGGCAGAAGAAGACAGGTTTGTAAAATTACTACCTATAAAACATTGCTCCGTCATTCAGCATCGCCCCAGGAGCAATGTCAGGGGTCAGTAATGAGTCTTCATGCCTGTTTCAGTGGGGTTTTGCTCAGAGCCTCAGCCAGGGTTACCTTTTGAAGAGGTTTCTGCCTCTCATTGATTAAAACTATGTAAAATGAGAGCTGCACCTTGGGTCTGTTGCCCTCTACCACCTGCAGTCCCTTATACCAGAGCAGGCAGGTGGAAAACACAGCCAGGTTGGACTAATAACTTCTGTTAATCCTTGCTCTCCATTTGGGTAAGGGACTGGAGAGCCAGACCCCAGGGAAGCAGGCACCTTCCTGCAGGTTTTTAACAAGGTGTGGCAGGAAAACGGGGAGAGGGCAGCGGCTCCGGAGGCAGAATTGCCAACGAAGGGGTTTTCTCTCCTCGGGCTCCATTTATAACCACCTCGCTGGTGATGAAGATGAGGCCCAGGTACTTCAAAGCGTGTATAACTTTGGGAGTGGGCTCAGAAAGAGCAGCCTTTGAAGTGTGATTTGAAGAATAGTGGGTTGGGCATGGGATGAGAGGGGCGAGCGTCCTGACAAGTGGAACAGGTTGGGTGAAAGAGGGAGGGGATTTTTTTTTTTTCCTTAAGCTGTTGTATCAGTGTTAACCAGAAGACCTGTTCACATCTGTAGTTAACTGTGGCAGTAATCAAACTGCTGGATAATTCTAGTGGGTGAAGTGTAACTGAAACATGCCAGAAGGCAGCTGCTGTCAGATGGTGCTTGATGAGCAAGAGGGTTGTCATGAGCTGGTGTTTGCTCCCCCCTTTTCATGGGCAGGAGTGAACGCAACGCCCTTCAGCAAGTGAGCAGGGCTTGACTGGGGCATGACACCCCAAGCTTGCAGAGCTCAGGGAATCCTGCACTTCAGAGAAAATGAAATAAAATCACCAAGGTTATTTTGTGTGTACCCAGTCCCTGGTGAATGTGCCCCGGGGATCCCACCGTGGCAGCTCAGCAGCATGAAGGGACGCTGCTGACGCCACCTCTGCTGTCTCCCCACAGCCTAAGCATGGCATTTCTAAAGCACAATTTGTGATTTATTTTTTTTTTATTTCCTAGGACTGAAAAAGGTGCCCAGGACACCACGGATGCCTGGCAGTATGGGATGCATCCTTGTATGGGTTTCTCCCACGAGCAGGATGGCAGACTTTACAAGCGTGCTGTTGGCATGCCTTACTTTTTCTAATAGCCAGCTCATTACACTTGAATGTGGATTTTTGGAGATGATGAAAGCCAAAGTTACAATCCTGAAAGCCTTTAAAAAGTCCGTTTGTCCTCACACTGTAAAGTTAGCAGCAAAAACTCTGAGCGTGAGGGAATGGAAACCCAATGCCTGCAGCAAGTCTCTCTCAGCTCATACCATTTGCGAATAAAGGTTAATAATATTTGAAACTCTTAAAACTCAGAGTTCATTCTACCATCCTCAGGCAAAAAAAAACCCAAACCTTTAAGAATTAATTCAGGATCTCCCTTGTCAGAGCAGGGCCATGAACTGAGGCTCTGCAGCTCCCGAGTGCTGCTTCCAAAAATCTCAAGCCACTTGGTGGTACTCGTATCAAAATCAGGAGGGGAAATGTATGAGTGGTGGCAGTTCCTTCTAAATGAGTGCTGAAGCAGGGGGTCCTGTCTGCTTGTACCAAATAAAACATCACGTTGGTAGGGCTGCTCTGTGATGAGCAGTTCAGGCTATAGCCAGTTTCAGACTCCACGTACAGCAGGAAAACAAGTAGCACACTTTGTCCCATCCCTTACCAAGAACAGTGAACCGATGTGTACAATCAAGTCCCGGCATTAAAAAAAAAAATAGGCACAAAGTATAAGTGATCCAGCAGCAAAAGATTAAAAATCAGAAAAAGACATTACAGTCTGTCCCTATAATCCTCACCTCTCTTCTTGCCAGTGTTTCAGCATTAGGGCTTGTGTTCTCACTTTTCCTAGCTGAAGGTGCTCAACCTTCACTTTTTTCTACCTCCCCTGCTACCATGAGCTTTTCTGCCCCACCCCACCCCCCAAAAAAAAAAAAAATAAAAAAGGAGATTCCTAACTCCAGTGGGACATCTGGAAAACAAGGTGATGTCCCAAGGCAGGCTGAAGTCACAAGCAATACTCAACAGGGACAAAACAACGCAGACAATTACAGGAACACCCAATGTATATCTCCTTCCTCATTAATAAGACCCCAAAAAGGGCACAAACCCATAAAAGAAAACCCTCTAGTGAACACGGGGCGTGAATAGCAAGTGTATCAGAGCCCACTGCCTATTCCTGCTCCTGGGAAGGGAGCGATGGCTGCCGCCCCACAGCATGGACACAGCTCGAAGGAGCTCAGAGGGGACACAGGACTGGGGGGGCACCTGAGGATGAGGGGTGCTGCTGATGTCTTGCCCTTGTTTGGATTCCAAACCCCTCAGTATTTGGCTTTTCCCCTGTATTCAAAAGTTATGAGCCAAATCCTGCAGAAACTAAGTCAGTGGTTTTAAAGAAAAGCACCCCAAACCAGGATTTTTCACTGATCTGTCGTTTGTTTTCTTTCTGGGTTTTTGAGTCCGTTAAGTCTCGCTGAACCAGGGTTTTCCATAACCATGAGAGCTACACATTTGCCTCTGAAAAACTATGAAATCACTTGGGGTACTGACAAAAAGTCTGGCGATGGAGCGGCTTTGGGATTTGGCTACAGCTGAAGGTGGTCACATTAACAGCTTGCAATTACCATCAGCTCCAACCTGAGGTCTGGGGCTTGTTAAGGGAGGAGTATTTTTGGTTTAAAAGCCCCCTGCACCCCACTTACGAGTGCCCTGAGTGAAGGAGGGAGAAGTTTGAGCTCTTGGCCATGTGTGGTTGTGAAGCTGCTTGGTGAGTCCTGTTGTGTTTATCCTTTGGGGACTTGGGCGGTCTGTTCTCCAGCTGGTCCTCTGTGCCTGTCACGCTTACAAGTAAGCCTAAGCCTGGGTGTAGCTGGTGGCTGATGCCCACAGCATGTAGGGTCTGTCTCTTACAACGTGGCCTGAGTCCTAACTTGATCTTCCAGGAGTGAGCAGAGTATAAATAAGGATGATAGATGCCTTGTTTGTGCTAGTTTGGCTTTTTCTCTTACCCTGCTCTCTTGTAAAGGGATAACTTGCCCCACATGCCCAGCTTTCTGCAGCAGAGCACTCGCAGAGCCCAGTCTCAGCTCAGCCATAGACCAGGTAGAAAAGCCTTGCTTGTGCTAACAAGGTCATAAATCTTCTCCAGTCCCCCATGGGGCTGTTTGCCCTTCTGAGGAGTTTGCTTGGAGCCTCTGAAATCTTTGGAGTCTCCCACTGTGTGTAGATCAAATGGAGCAGCTCTCTGTGATAAAGGTAGGAGCTATCAGGATGTCAGCAAATAAATGGGATTTCTGGCTGAACTGTCAGAGCTTGTGTCTGAAGGCGGGGTGGATGACAGGCAGGCACTGTCATGGTTATGGAAAATATTGAAATATTGTACCTGAGATGGTATCCCCCTGACCCTGTTCTCCCAGGTGCTATACACACCAAAAAAGTCTCTACCTTCAGGATCTTTCTGCTTAAGCAGACTTACACGGGGAGGAAGGAATTGCTTGAAGTTACATGACAGCTCAGGGCAGAGCTAAGGATAGGCGTGGGCTTTGGCAGTTGTTGTCCTAGCCCAGCTTGCAGGTAGTTCCCGCAACAGGAGCAGGCTGTTGGCTCTTACAGCGCGTGTGCAGGGGAGAGACATCCTGTAAAAATAATCAACGGTTTCTCTTTTCACCTATCCTTGCTCACTTTCTTATTTCCCAGGGGACTTCTCCTGAAAATACGCATGCGGTAGCGTTTGTGCACATGGGACAGGCTTCCTCTGACGCTTGGTCTCATCCTGCCGAGCCCATCTCGCGTGTCGGCTGCTGCCCCTGCTCTCCTCCTGCCCACCTCCCCGGGGAGCGCAGCCTGCAGCCTCCTCCAGGTGCCCTGCCTGAAAGGGCTGTGCCGAAATCTTGCATACAAATTTGCTGCCACCGAGGTTTTCTTTGTTTTCCCTTAGCTGAATTATTGTGAAAACTTAAATTTAGTAAGAGAAGAGCCTCAAAAGTGTTGGCTGCTGTGCTCAGGGAGAAGCATTGCTGCTTTTTTCTTTTTTTTTTTTTAAGGTTTTGCTAAAAAGTGCACGTTGCAGAAGGAGAACCTGTGCAACCGCCTGCTTGGCTTCTCTCCTTGCTGTTCTTGGGATGCTCAGGTGCAGTTTCAGGGCACACCAATGAGCTTTCCATTGCTAGTGAGCCTGCAAAGAAAGGCTGCTCTGCGTGGGTGACTTTTATTTTCTTTCCTTTTTTTCTCTTTCCCCCGCCCCAGTCAGAGCCTTGGCACAACTTCTGCCTCTCCTACGTTGCCATCTGACTGCAGCGCAAACCTTGTGCCGGGCTTGGCGCTCACAGAAGGGTGTCTCGGGCACGACTTTTAGCAAGTAACCGTGAAGTCTCTGCCGTGTGTTAGGGATGCGGTGCGGCAGCGTGCAGCCAGCCCTGGGGTCCCGTGTGTGACATCCCTCCTGGGGCTTTGCTTCCCAGTGCCCTGATGGGGAGCTCCTCTCTGCAGAGGAGAGAGCAGAAGAAAGAAAATCAAAATTCAGGCTTCTGCAAGATGTACTGTGCATTAGCTAGCTTGCTTTCTGTGACTTGGGGGGGGTATCGGCATCGTTTTACATCTCACTTATTTCTGAGGCCAGGCAGAATTCCTTCCTTATTTGTCATTGCAATTGCATATCATGCATCACTTTCCTTCCTCCCTTAAAGAAGCTGCTCTAAAAATCATCAACTTTTTGTTTTTCTTTCGACTAATGGCAAAAGGAGGCTCTTCTGTTACTGTAACGTACTCGTTGGTTAATTGTATGCACGCGTACCTCTGAATTTGCTCAGAGGGCTGCGATAATCCCCAAATCTGCTGCAAAAACCAGCCTGGTCTTCCCATCCTTTCTCTCCTGTGGGCAGCTTGTGGCAGCCTGAAGTTTAAATGGCTGGGGGCACTCGGGGGTGGGCCATTAGCACATTTAAATGTTTCTCCTAAATGCTAGAAAAGGCCTCAGTAGGGAATGGAAAAAAAAAATTAGGATGCTTAATTAACTGACCAAGATAATTAGTACATGCCCAGCTTCAGGCCTGCAGGGAGGGTACGGGAGTCAATGGGCAGAGCCACGTGAGGTCTGGCAGAGGTTAGCCCCACGCTTTGCCTGCTGGATTGGGGCTGGGATGAGGATGCCCGTCGGGGTGTAAAGCCCTGGTTAAGGGATTGGGTCAAGCTCGGGGGGGGCGGCTGATGGGGTTTAAAGGCCGCATGTCCCTGGGCTGTGGACCCAGCTGTTAAATAACAGTAGTAAAGCTATCCTCTGCTCCATCGGGGACGTTATGAGAAGTGTAGTGGACTAATGACTCTTACAGCTGAAATATTAGCAAGAAGCCATCCCAACTCTTTTAAAGCATCAGAGCTTAGGAGATGTTCTGCTCCTGGCCAGAAGCAGCTTCTTGCACAGGGCAGAGCCTGTTCCTGCCCGACCGTGGCATGTCTGGGGCGGCAAATGGGGATGCTGAGCTTCTCCAGGTGCCGTTGGGGAAAACGCTGCCAGGCTTGGGATCTGCCAAGCCTTCCCTGTGGGTAGACTGGAGGTGAAAAACAAGCAGGTTTGTTCCACGTTGAACGTGCCCACGTCTTGTCACACAAATGTGCAGCACGGATGAAAACAAAAAACAAGCTACAGATGGACACTGGCAACCTGTCGCTAAGCACAAGCCTCTAAATTCAAAATAAACATGATGCAGCAGCTAGTGTCTTCTGAATGGGATCTACCAAATTTCCGTCGTGGATATTGTGATGGCCTGATCGTCGTTTGCAACTGGGACTTAATTTCAACTCAGATTTCATCTGCGTGTAAAATAAATTCCTGACTGGGTCTTAAATCCTTATATTGGTTATTGGTGCCACAGGGGAGTGTCTGAGTCCCGGTGAGGTATCAGGCCCCTGGGAATTGCAGCAAGCTTGGCCAGAAGAGACTCCTGAAGATGACTGCACCTGTCCTGAGACTTGCAGGTGCTGCTTGGGTCATTCCTGAGGAGTTTCTCCAATCATAGAAAATGCTAATAACAAAGACACCACAACCTCCAGAGGCAACTGATCTATTCCCATGCCTGCAGCTCCCTGCCATTAGGAAGTTTTTCCTTAATGCCTCTCCTGGCTCTCCTTTGCCGCAGGCGGCACCTCTTGCTTGCCCTGTCCTGCGCTGAACGAGCCCAGGAGAGGCAGCAGCTCTCCCCAGGAGGTCTGGCAGGCTGCATGCGACAGAAATAGCCCAAGGAAACCACGCAGATGTTGTTCTCGACATATATAAAACTGCCCTGGCTAAACAGGGTCATTTCTGGAGGGCAGGAGCCGAGGCAGTGGTGGCAAAGGCACTTCTCTAGAGCTGCAGCTCCTCTGGGCTGGCTCCCATGCAAAACTTTTTCTGAAGGCACTTAAGAGGCTTTAATTCAAACTGTTTGCCAGTGCCAAGGCTTTTTTCTCCAACCCAAGGAGATAAGAGCAGCTGCGCTTGGCCAGACCTGAGCTCCCTCTCGCCTGGTATTTGTCTTTGGCTGAGATCAGAGGTGGCTGAGGAGGGGAAGGTAGGCGCTTTCCCTCACCTAACCGCCTCGCTAGCCTCGCATCGCCTGGCTGTGGCTCCCAGAGCATCAAAAAACCCCATGCCCACCTCTCCCTGGAAGAGGCTCCCAAACAGGCACAGGGAAATCAAGGGCCAAATTGTGGAGGAAAGGGTTTTTGTTGGCTGTGATGGAGCCCCTGCGAAGTTCACTGAGTGCTGAGTAATTAATTGTGGAGCGCGTGTATTTGTGTGCGTGCCCAGAGTAATTAACTGAAGTGAAACACATGTATTTCCAATCTTACATGCTGTGGTTAAGATAGAAATGAAGATGACCGTCCAATTGAATTATTTCTTTATTAACAAGGCTCAGAGACATCTCTACAGCTATGTAATTAATTTTAATTGTGCATATGAGTGACTCCTATCAGGGTTTTGAATGAGATGCTGTATCTGCATCCCATGAGGAAGACTAGAACTATTAGCGTATAGGAAGGTATATGGAGACTGAAGATTTGGTGACCTATTTTCCTTTCGTGTTGGAAAATTTTCAAGCTGATGAAAATAGAGAAGCTCCCGTTGAGAATGTCCCTCTTCACCGACGGACTGAAGTCGGAATCTCTGCACGTCGACATAGAGCTTAGTGTTTTATGCTTCGATTTACATAGAAAGAGACTGAAAACAGAATTAATGCTCTAGTCCCACAAATATTTTCGCAAATGCCACGACTGACACCAGGTGCCTCACGGTGAGATGCGAGGACCTCACAGACGTTCACATTTATTCCTATTCACCTCGCGTGGATCAGTTGGGGTTTATTACCCTATCTCTGCTCCTTTAGGTGGTGTGTAGCCTAAAGGTATGTCATGGAGTCTCTTGAGTACATTGATACGTACATAGAGAGCAAGTTAGAGCATAGGGAGGAGAAGAGGCCATAGAAGGACTTAATTCTCTTCTCTCTGCCATTATGTTGCTGAAAAACCTGGAGAAAGACAGCAGCAGCTTGACGCCTTTCCCCCATGTTACAAGGTGTGTCATTTCTGGGTCTCCGTGGCATGTAAGGATGCTCCGAGATCTTCGCCGGCCAGAAGTTATTCATGGTTAAGCTGGTGGAGGAGATGCACGTGTGAGTGCAACGCGATTACAGATGGGGTCGGGGAATGCCAAAGTAAGAGACATGGGCAGAGCAAGGCAAGTCCTGCCCTCGTCTCCCTTTGTCGTGAAGCAGGTATAAACTTTCTGTGACACACAATTTTTAGTTATTTGCACAGTGATTTAACTTAAAATATTTTTAAAAGGTCTAAGTGCTAAAGCCCAAAGCAGAGTTACAAAGTATAACCTTTGTCACTACCATTGTGGAGAAAATATTTATGCTGTCTTAGTTTTTGTTTGCTGATGAAATACCATCTAGTGGCATCGGGGCGGGGGGGGATGACAACACAACCCCGAACTATGCTGTGTTTTAATTGCAGCCTGGCTTTTAATTAGATGGGTATTTTGGGGGGAAAAAAAAATAAAAGGAGAGAGAGAAATGTGGCTTTGTGTGTATTCTGTGTTACATTATTATTCAGTAAGCCCTAAACCACAAAAGCTCCTACGGGAAGATTCATTATCGCATTAAGCACAAGATAGGGAGGGGATGCCTTGCTGGCAGTCGCAGACAATATCTTGCCTTTTTTACTTTGTTTGGGTTGGTCCCCCTCTCCCCTTTGGAGGCCGCGTGCTCTAGAGAAACAGTTTAAGATACAGTTGGATGTTTAAAAAAGAAGATTTAAAAAAAAAAAAAAAGGCAGAAAGAGGCAAGTGACCGCAGTGCACAGTGCTGTTTCGGCGGGCTGGAGGTTTCTAACGGCTCCCCTCTGACTTCAAAGCCCTCCCCAGCCTGCAGCGAGCCCTCGCCGTGCGACTTTGCAGCCTGATAAGCATCACCAGTGAGAGATGCCACGGTACCCGGCATCCCCTCGCGGTACCCGGCCTCACCCCGTGGGCAGCTCCTTGTCCCCCTCAGGACCTGGGACCTCCACCCTCTCTACTCCTCTGCAAGGTTGTTGGGTTTGGTTTTTCTCCCCTGGTATTTTCTTCTCCTGCCCTCTGAAAGCTTTTCTTTCTTTTCCCAGGGAGCTGGGTGCTGTGGGGTGACGGGGAGGGCCACGGCCCAGCTCTGTCAGGGAAAGGACCTTCTGGAAATAACCCAAAATATTTGCAGAGCACCCATATCTCCTTGTGACAAGTAATGGGGAAACGAAAGCACTTTTCTTCCTGAATCGCTGATTTACTGTGGCTTAGCTTGCAGGTGACGGATCTGAGCCAGCAGTGGGGAAAGAAAGAAAAAAAAAGCTGAGATTTTTGGAAAACGTTCAACACCTGTCTTCTGACAGGAGGCAGGTTTCAGGTGTATCGTATGGGCTGCTCGCTAATGAATAGCCTGGCAAGCAGAGTTTGGTTTGGTTTTGTTGTTTTAAAAAGAGTAGACCATGTTCTCAAAGTGATGATACATTAAAAAAACCAAACAACTATTAAAGCCCATTTTTTCCACTTTGAAAACTAAAATCCAGGCCCTGCCTGGATTGTTCTTTTGGTTACAAAACCCTGTTCTTCCTGGGAGGGAATTCCACAGTTTCAAGACTGACTGGTTCCCTAATTTGTGTCTTTAAAAAAAAAACAACAACCAAACCCAACAAAACCAAAGATACATCACTTGTGCGTTACATTTTATTGATGTTACTGTAAAATACATATTTGCTTGCATTCCTAATTGGGGAAGCACAGATGGCAGTGGCTTCTGCTACAGTGATATGCTCTTTAAAATATCTGGTAGCGTTACAACAAAGTATAGTCATTAAAATGAGTGTCTGCAGGAGTTTTGTTCTTGGGAGCCAGGCGCTCTCCTGTTGTAAGGAGGGAGGGCTTGGTGGTGGGGGGGTAAATCCAGCACGGTGCTGCTGAAACTACTTGCTTGAGGGCATATTTATCCGTTGTGCATGAAGGCATTTGTAAGGTGGTGATGTGCCTGCAGGGTCTGGAGCTGGCAGAATTCGTAGATAAATTTATTTTGGTGTCGTGTTCCTTGCGTGCAGCGTGTGCAATGAAAGGGGAGCCAAGGAGCAGGGACTGCCTCCTTGCAAACGCGTTGGTGCTTACGGTGTCTTGGGGACTTGGCCCTTGGAAGGACAGCACTGCTTGGAAAGAAAAAAAAAAAAGGTAGCGTTGGATGCAAGTTGTTCATCTTCAGAAGATTGTTTTAATTCTCTCTTTTCATCCAAATCAAGCTGTCGTGAGCAACCGCAGAGCAAGTGAGCAGCATTTTCCAGAGCGCTTGCAATGTGTTGGCAGCGAGCAGGCGCTGGGAGGGAGGGAGGGGGAAGCTCTTTCCATCATTTCATTTTTAAAAGCAATTTTGCGATGAAGCCACCGCTGTCGGGTATCCTGTGCTCTTTGAGACACTCCTCTGCCCCGCTGCAGAGCTCCCTGCAACCAGGGCCTTTTGCCACCGACACCTCAGCCCCTCCGGTTTGGGGACAACTCTGCATACATCAGTGCCCTTATGCCCTCCCTCATGTTCGGAGGGTTAAAATACTAACAGCTCATCAGGAGCTGGAGTTTCATTAACTTTATGTTTTAAAAGGCTCCGCTCCAGCCATGTGTTCGCATGCGTACCTGGTGTTACGAGTTTTGCAGTCTCTGGTGAGGCTAATTGTGTGCCTGGCTTCTTACTTGCAGCATCCCCGTCGGCCAGGGTGGTTTTGGGTGCTTTCCCGAGCCTTCGCAGAGCTGCGTGGGTTTGGGGGGTGCGAGCAGAGCCCCCTCCCACAGCCCCAGCTGCCGGCAGGTGTTACGAGACGCTTGGAGCCATCAGCTCCTTTGGTTTTAATTAGGTGCCTTAACTATCCAGCTCGCGGAGCTACGCGGTTACGAGGACCTCCGTAGCATGGTTTGCTGTGGAAATTCAGGTTGGCTGGTAAAAATCCAGGCCTTTGGCGCAAGAGGGAGTGAGCAGCGTGATGGCAAGGTATGGAAGCCATATATTGCCTACCAACCCTGCTCTGCTCCCCTTTGCTGGAGTAGAAAGGATGACCCTATAGGGTGGCTATAGGGTCATTATGTGCCTTCTAGTGGCAAGCTTGCCCTTTGTTCAGTTGTAGCAGGATTGAACGAGCCGAAGGGAATGCCACGGATGTGAATAGGTCTCATTGTTTAACGTAAAGTGTGATTTACTAATGAGTTGTGTGTTGGTGTTTGTTTTTTTTTTCCCCCACTACTATTTGTGGGTTGAATTTAGTAGGTGTGTGAGGATTTGGGGGAGAGGGAGAAAAGCAGGCAGGTGGAGCCCTAGGGAAGGGTTTCCCTTATAGCAGCACACATTCATGTTTGCATTTTGGAGAGGGAGGCATTTCCAACACCCGGGACTGGGGAAGATGGGAGAGGTGACCTACTCTAAGACATCACAAGAGCTGTCGATGCACTGCTAAGAAAGAGTCAGTCGGGGAAGAAGATGCCTCCGGCTCCCTGCTTTCGCAGGCAGCATCCCCTGTGGGGCACCGGCTCCTTGCTGGAAGGAGGGGTGCTTTGGGGGAGTGCTCCCGCAGCGGTTAAACACGTTTTGTGGGGAGCAGGTAAGCAGCAGCAGTCGCACACCCAGCGCTGGTTTTGTGCAAGGTATCAATAGGCCTCCAGCCAGGTGGGCGCGGGGGGAGGAGGGCAGGAGCAAGGGAGGCGAGGTACCAGCTGCGTTGTTAAGCCTCATCCCAAACCCTTTGAAGTCAATAGAAAAATTATCCTCGACTTTGATACACTTTGGATTGGGCCTTTTAAGTCATGTGAAAGACATTCATGTTATTAAAACAGCAGCAGCAGAACGCTGCCGGTTACATCTGCTTTTATTTTTTAATGGCAATGGTAGGTGTAGCCTTGGGCACTATCTGAGACTCATAAATAACCCATGTCAAGTGTAACACACCTACTGAACTGCCACAGAAGACAGAGGAGTTGGCTGTTTATCTCCCTGCATTTTTCAGTAACAAGCCACTTGTACATTAGGAGGGGTAGATGTCCTCTAGCATTCATTAATAAAGCATCCTTAAACAGCCAGGCATCTCCTTGATCATGCAGGGCTAATGCGATAAATATCTTCTTTCCACACTCTCCTGACAAGTGAAAGACAGGAATGCAGTCTAACTTACAATGTTAGTTGTGCGAGAATATTACAGGACTTATTTCTCGTACGCATGTGTCGTGTCTAGGTACGGCACCCGCTCGCTGACGGGATAACGAAAGCAGAGCTGGGAGGCTTTCTGTAAACGCGTTCCCAGTACAGCACTGGAGTGACCCCCCCATGATTAGGGGATAGCATGAAACCCCATGGCAAATCCAGGATCACGTCGATACGCTGTTCCGCAGGCGACCACATGGATGTATATGCAAGCCCTCAGCTGCTCGGTTAGCGAGGTGCAGCTGATGAAGGTCAGATGCCACCATCAAAATACTGTAGGGACCACCAGTTAATTGTTCTCAGGAGTCAAAGCGGGCCTGAAGTATCGGAATCTGTTCATCGCTGCTTTTACCCAGTGTTTTGGGTTCTTTTTCCCAATGGTTCATTCCAGCAGGAAGGCCTTATGTAAATACATATTACTGTCCACACGGATAACGTATAGATACCAGCCACACAGCCATTGACCTACGGCACCGGTGCCTCCCACAACAGCCACGGAGAAGTGTTGGTTTAATTCAGGCAGCGCAGAATCGCACCCAGGACTCAATTTAGATGCTCACATCACTTGCAACACACCCCTCCTTGAAAACCTTACACATATGAGAGCTTGCATTTGGTTTTTTTGCTTAACTAATGTGTTTTATTTACTTCCACCTCTTTCCGAGCATGCTGGCATCTTGTCCGAGCCCTACCGCTTTCGGAGAGAAGAGGACAGACTCAGCTGCTGTGAGTGCTGTGCATAGATATTTTTTTCTTCTTCCTCCCACCCCGTGTTGTTAGTCATCCTCTCCCTTCTCACCTCTGCCACCTGCTAATGACCAAGGAGGGCAATACTGTTCCTGAACAGCAGCGTTGTCTCTCCCCCCATTTTATTCTGTTGATTTAACAGCAAGGCACAACCAGGGCTTCCCGCTTAGGAAGTTGGATATGTTTGGTGGGGAACAGGTCCGCAACGAGCTGTGTTTGCAGTTAAAACAGCAGGAGTGCTGGGGACGCCTGGTCTAGAGCAGCCTGAAACACTGATCCAAAGAGGGTTTGGTTTTAAGTTCTTTAACCTCTTAAAAGAAAAAATAAAAAGAGGTCAACCATGAAAGGGAATTTAATAAATGCAGCTCATACATAAATATTTGCTTCTGCTCCCAAGTACCTGATTCCTTCAGCTTCTCTTGTTAAAGAGAAATACCCATGGGACACTCAGTTTAAAAATGTTTCTGTTTCCCAAGCTTTTTAAGGACCTTATGTCCATATATGTTACACAATCACGGAATGGTCAGGGTTGGCAGGGACCTCTGGAGATCATCCAGTCCAACCCCCTTGTCAAAGCAGGGTCACCTACAGCAAGCTGCACAGGAACGTGCCCAGGTAGGTTTTGAATGTCTCCAGAGAAGGAGACTCCACAGCCTCTCTGGGCAGCCTGTGCCAGTGCTCTGCCACCCTCAAAGCACAGAAATTCTTCCTCATGTTCAGGTGGAACGTCCTGAGTTTTGGTTTGTGCCTGTTGCCCATTACCCTGTCGCTGGGCACCACTGAAAAGAGTCTGGCCCCATCCTCTTGACACCCACCCTTAAGGTGTTTGTAAGTATTGATGAGATCCCCTCTCAGTCTTCTCTTCTCCAGGCTGAACAGGCCCAGCTCCCTCAGCCTCTCCTCATCAGGGAGATGCTCCAGTCCCCTCATCCTCTTCGCATTGCTCCAGGGCAGGGACAAGGAGAGGGGCCAGAAGGGACCTACATATGTAGAAGCAGCTCTTTGACAGCACCCCTACTCCCTGGGTAGGGGCGCACAGGAGACCCCGATTCCCTTCGAAAAGTTGTTACCTGTTTCCTTCCCTTCCCTGCACCCTGACCTGGCAGGAGCCAGAGCAGCGAGTCGAGGTCTGTAAGGTTTTTTTCCCCCCGCACAGCTGCTCACGGCTCTGGCCCCTGCTTCGGGAGCAGACCCGTGCCATCCTCAGGGCAGCAAAAGGCACGGAGGAGAGTAGTGAAATCGCAGCCTTGGAGCTGTGAGTGTATTTCAAGGCTGCTCTGCCGCAGAAAGGGCGAGCTGAAGGACGGAGCTCAGGCTGTGGCTTTTTTGCCTGCGTACGAACTGGGCTGCAGGAGCTGAAACAGGATGGAGCAGGCAGGGCTTCAGGCAGGAGGCTGCTTTAGGGGAGTGTGAATTAATCCCTCTCCTTAACCCCTGTTTAAATGATCACAGGCTGGAGGGTATTTTAAAAGAAGCTAAAAAGAAGGCACTTGGCTGCTTTATCCCTATGGCTTTGGATTTTCAAAGGAATTTGAGTATCCAGAAAGATTTTTTTTTTTACTCCATGGAGGCCATGTGCTCTCAGCAGTCTCCTTTTCTTGTGCTGTCTTTTCATCACTCTGATCCCTTTCTCCCCATGGCTGAGCCACATGTGTCTTTCCCGAAACCAAACTCTTCATTTAAAAAAAAATAAAAATAAAAAATTACAGTTCAAGCATTCAACTTGTATTTTCCTCACTGAGATTCAGACGTGTAACGACAGTCCTTTTCAGCAGAAACCTTAGAGAAAAAGTGTTAATTGCTGAAGATTTGGGGTTTGGTTTTGCTAACCACAAATGCAAGTGGAAACAGCCTCATAGGATACAGTTGCGCTGAAAGCTGGCAGGTGTTAAATAGCACACCCAGGGCTTCAGCATCCTCCGGCTCCACAGCTTTGTGGTGGTTTCTGACTAATAGGCACCAACTTCATTTATTTTTTTTTTTTTACCTTTGAGGAGCCTTGGCAGATACTCACTGAACCCCTCCTGAGGCTTAAGCCACACGAAGTTAAAACCTTAGTTAAGCCCTCGGAGGCGCAGTCCGTCCCACAAACCGATGTATCAAACGGGGCTGCTCCAACAACCTCTTAAAAGCAGCTTTCCACTCTCTTGCATGTGGGCAAAACCCCCGAATCCTAATGACATCTATATGAAACTGCCTCTTTCATGTCGAGCATTTTCCACCCAAGACATTGAACTGAAATTTTATTTTGACATACAAAGTGTACCTGAGGTTAGCTTCTTATTGAGCAGGAGACGGTTGCTTCCAACCATCGAGAAACAACCGCAAGATGGTTGCTTCCACTTTCAGAAAACAGATCTTACTCAAAGAGCATTTAAACATCTCCCTTCTCCCCCTGCCCCCCAACCTCCTATTGCTACTTCCCGATCTCTTTCACAGGTAGGAACAAAAGTTTGTGGACTTACTGTGTTTCTAGCACCCCGTGGGACATCTGGACACCTGCCAGTTGGGAGAGCCAAAGCCTGGACCTGCTTTGGTTTTACAAACCAGGGCTCTTGGCTCTAGCACACACATCATCCTGTGTCTAGACTTTGCACGTTTATGATCCTGCGTGCCCAGCAGGGCTTTTTTTAGTGCAAGAAGTTGGTTATTGGACCTTTCAAGATCAGGAATGCTCTAAGTTTCCCTTTTAACTTCTGAATAAAAAAAAAAGGGACATATGGGAAGCTCCTGATTTTGCCAAATCTCACAGCATTTCTGCTTATATGAAGAGGGTTTTAAATGAGAGCTTTAAAAAAAAAAAAGCTAAAAAAGCCCTTGCACTTCCAGCTGAAAGGCTGAGCATGGACCTGCATGTGTGTTGAAAGCCCAAACCAGAGTAGTAGCAAGGACCAGGACCACAAACTGAGGATGCATTTTCAGGTGGGTGAAGGGAGAACCAGCCCTGGCAACGGAGAGCAATCGAACCAGCATTAAGTCTAGGACAACTATATTGGGTAGAGGTCATCTCATCCCCCTGGCACGTTGCAGAGGAGATGTGGCCGAGGCTCTCCAAGCGGATGCAATGCCAGCACCTAGGCCATGGTGCCATCAGTAAGGAAGGGGCTGTGTGCTCCTTCTGCCTGTCTCGGATACGAAAACGGCTCCTTAAATGCAGATTTTCCCATCCAGTGCCTCATCCTGCACCATATCTCTCATCTCCTTGGCCTTCCCCCTGCACGCCTGCCTCTCTCTTTGACTGGTTAGCCTCCTTCCTCTGCCCAGGGGCAGATGCCCACGCGCCGTGCTGGGGGCCAGGGGATACCCCAACCCCACGGCATCTCCCTTTCCCTCTCTCCACCAGCCACCAACCCCCTGGTTGCCCCTGGCAGCATTTTGGCCGTGTTTGACGGCGGGGTAACTACCATCAGAACAAGCAGCACCCTCAGTTTTCATGACCGGGAGCAGGTGGGGAGAGAGGAGGCACCCAGGTGGGTGCCTGCTCTCCACCAGCACATCTGGAGCCCACAGCTGGCAAGCAGGGCCGCAGCTTGCCCTGCCCTCAAAAGGAGGTGGCTCTTCCATGCAGAGA